>NC_081444.1:13972332-13975914 GCF_007210705.1 Tigriopus californicus | reverse complement strand
AATATGTAGGTGTTGATTCAGTAGCAATATAATCAAATTTTTGTTTTCAATATTTAGAAAGTAAACTGCAATCTAGCAATACATTGACATTACTTTGCTTTGATCTGATTGTTATGAAAATAATACAATTTCAACTGATCTTCATTGGCCAATTTCACTTTTGAAAAGTGGGACGATAACGAAAACAAACATGGGAGAATGTAGGTTTTACAGAATTGGAGTGTTAAGCACATAAAAGTTTAAACTCATGTCGAGCAACACAACTCAACGATACAAGTTTTGAGATCGCGTATTTAAAAAAAATGATAAAATTCATCAAGATTATACAAACTTGCTAGTGAAAATACACGGAAAGTTGCTACCTACTGGACACTGAAGTCTCTCTCATAACAGAATAATATTAAAGTATTCAAAATGAGAGCAGGAAAGTTTAATCTGTTTAAATTTTTTTACTCTACACATATGTATCGTACAAATTGGCTTTTACTGTCTTGCACCGTTCTACGGATTGTAGGTTCAGCCACTAGAAATAAATTCTAGAAATAATGACTGTGAACGAGCTTCACGCCAAATCGGCCTGCTCTTGGTCGTACCAACTCTGAGCCACTTTTCGAATAAAACTAGTAAAATAAGAAACGTAGATCCCTTCAATTGAAGGCATGTCATTGTTATGCTATTTTCTTGTAGAGTGGTTTGTTTCAAAGTTATTGTTGTCAAAAGCGTATGTAGCTGACCAAGAGTAGGCATAAAATTCAAATTTAATGTTGTGTTTACTACATAGCTTTAGACACATCTCCTGAGTTCCCTAAGCATGGTAGTGGGCTCAGATTTGGCCAAGTTAATCTAATGAACAAGATCTTATGGTCGTACCGAACTGCATTTGGAAAAAAGTGAACGGTCTAGGACAAAATATTTATTTTCTCTGTTCGCAGTCCACATCTCCAGAAGTCCATGGTTCGTTCAGCCTAATATTCCCTATATTTCAGTCATCAGTATGTTGTGGTTATGGCACCGATGGAATGGGAATTAGCGGCTTTGACTGCCTGAATATTCCGGGTGCATTAAATCCAGCAAACATGGCTATTCCCGGAAATTCCCGTATTTGCGGCAGGGATGCAGGCCTCGTGCAGAAGACCGCAATTGCTTTTAACACCAAAACTGTATGTTGTAAGTATGAATAGTTCAAAAGTGAGATTTAAAATGCATTTGGTCTCTTTTTTGCTCATTCTTCTCCGATCTTTAAGCAATGACAACTCCATTCAGCATTCGGTTTTTAAGCGACGCATTCGAGTTTTCTGGAGCGGCCATTACGGAAGCTGCCAAAGAGGATAAGGGATTTCAACTGGTCTATTTGCAATCGAACACAGGTTGTTAAAAACCTGCCTTGGCGCGAATTCATTGTTGCACGAAAAGCTATCCAACATTTTCGATATTTTACTTTTTTATTATAATAAATCATTATTATCATTATTCTTTTGTACGACAAATTTGTCATTGGACTGTTGGCAGATTTGCAGATATACATGATGACGTTTGTTTTCTACCACGGTGCCTTTTCAATGAAAGTTTTGGGTAAGGCCGCCGTTCGAGCCCATGCAATTACTGTACTTACAAAAATAACAATAAATAGATGGATAAAATTATAGAATTTTATATTGATTATGGATAGATGGAAATATAGATAAAAAAACTAAATTATGAATAGATTCATATATAGATAGGTATTTCATAGATATTTTAGTTGCAATGGATTTGGATAAGAGCTGTTTTTTTAATAGGGGATCCTTTCTTTTTTTTTACCGTTTGTTTTGATTGGACTCACAATTGATGTGATCGTCCGTTTTCTTTGGTCTGATGCATGCAAATCTGAAACATGGTCATATCGTCTCCGAAATTGCTAATCACCAAATCTCACCGTCTTAGGTTTTTAAGTCAATTTGATATCCATGATCTTTCTCAACTTTGTGAAAGAGACGAAATGTGTCTTTTCTGAGGCAATTTGATCAATTCAAAATGTGGCTACTACAAAAAGGGTCACAAATAAATTGGATATTTGGTAAAGAAATGCAGATGAAACGATATTACTTTATGTTCATCTTAAATAGTAATGGGTTGTTTTTTTTTGCCAGAGCACAACTCCTTGCTTTCCTCACCTTCAGCTGTCAACGTTTTGTTGCTCATTTACGACTCTCCCCTCAGATTTTCGAACGTTGAACCTCGATCCATCCTCTTCATTGAATTTCTTTCACTTCAAGGCTCCCACTTTGTTGAGCTCGGTTTATTGTCTTTCAGTGGTGGCCAGAGTAACCAAGATAGGTCGAAACTCTTGACCTTCCTTTTTCTTTCCGAACCTTAATAGTAAAGTTGTCTATTTATATTCTAAGTTATCAGATTAAAAAAAGGTATCATATTTGTTAAAATATATCATTCCATGATTATAAAGCATTCAAATGAATTCAAAGAGCAAAAACTGATTGTGTTTGGCGCAAACTCTTGCCTTATCAAGAAAGCCTAATTAGCACTTTTGAGTTATTGCACTTCAAGACATGTTTCAAGTCATTTTAAGTATATTTACACGCCTAGTTTGAAGTACATGCCATGAATGGTTTCAGCACCAAAAGTTTAGGCCTAACTTGGCGGGAAAGGTTTGGGGATCACAAAAAGTGGCGTTTCCTTGCTTCGTTGAATGAACAAAGTCAAAAATAAAAGACAAGATATCAGATTACAAAAATAAAAGTTTTCCGTAAAATCATTGTTCCTGTAATCAATTGCACTAACCAAAAGTCCTAACAGTAGATATTCAAGCTTTAATGTAATGTGCATATGCAATGATGATTGATAACTAAAATGCAGTTTATAATCAAATGTAATATTAGAAGAGTAATTCCTTCCCGAGTAAAAAAGACTTGGCACTCTACATTGGTCCTTAACTAAGCCATACTTACCCTCAAAAGTAAAAGCGACCTCCTTAAAACATGTACCTGATTACCAAAGGGGACAGAAAGAGAACTTACATAGGTCAAAAAAACTCTTTACCATCCTAGCCATTTCTTCTTAAGGCTCAGCCTAAAGAAGTGCAGTCCGAGTGCACTAGAGTCTTTTACTTGAATTTGTAGAAATTGGCAGGACTCTAGTCTTTTAGAAAGAACTCGAGTCCAGACTCGTCAAAAGAAAAAAAAATCGGTTTTTTTTCTAGAATTTCGCCAGACGAGTCTTTTTGCAAGAACTGACTATAGTAAAAGACTCGAGTCCGGCAAAAACTCAGAAATCTAAGGAACTCGCACCAGTCCGACTTTTGCTGGACTTGCCCCAGCAATAGCTTAAAACGACAGCAAGTATTTGTTTTGGATATTCACGACGTAAAAACACTGTTTTGACAAAAGTCCCAACTTTTTTTTCCTATTCTGACATATAATCTCTTCTCTCTCGGGCTCCTTCATTGTTTGATTTGCTTCCCTCTGATATTCGTAGGGAATACGTAGGCCTTGTTGATCCGGTAGCATCTTTCAAGTCATACTTGGACAAATTTTTAGATAGCATACCAGATCAACCCTACATTCAAGGACTAGCTCGGTCTGCCAA
>NC_081444.1:13966802-13972281 GCF_007210705.1 Tigriopus californicus | reverse complement strand
TTCCCATTCATTCACCCACACACAAACACCACGAACACTACACGTGCACAGCAACCAAGGAGCAACAGAGGAAGTCACACCTTGGTTCGAAATTCCTGGGAGATAAGAACGAGAGCAAACTAAATGCGTTTGCCCCTTAGACGGCAAATTTTTGCTCGGAGTTCAGATTGTTTTTGTTGGCCATTGTGTTCCACAAGCAGTAAATTTTGGGAGTTTTGGCTTTCACAGAGCCAACCTGGCAACGCTGCTTGGAACACCGTTTCCACGAAGGGAGAACATCCACACCGCACACGTGACCCAGTTCCACTTCTAAAATGGCGACCAAAATGCGATCGAAAGCCGGAAGGGCTCTTCAACCTGGACAAACATAGAGACCTTTCCTCCTAATGCAATTCGATCATGCTATATTTTATGATTTTTTAAGCCGTCCAAATCCCAATGCTTTAACTATGTTCCCGATCATAAACAAAATCCTAGTCCTACGCAATAGAAAAAAAATCAAACAAACTTGTGGTAAAAACATCATGTTTCTAGAAAAAAACGGTCAAGTTGTGAACGTTTTCGAGTAAAGAAAGCACGCGATGGTCAAACTCAATACAGTCCAACCAAACTACTACTCAATAAAACCAATCAAACTTAAGATAATGGGAGTTAGAGGCCATCGCCTTCGTCCCCACAAAGATTCAAATTTGGGAGGACCAAGTCTAAGAAGTTGGTTCTGCCTTGGCTTTCGGTAACTTCTCACAGGGGCTCACAATCTCGTTTTCTGCGCCTCTCTCGGCATTACTAAGGCCTGGCTGATATGGATGGAGCTTGGCCCCTCTCCCCTGTGAAGAGCAATCCAGGGCATTGCTGACAAAGGCTCCGCCAAAACGTTGTCTGAAGGACAAGAGCCAGTTCCTGGCATATAAAAAGACCACTGGCGATAGAGCACTTCAACAATCCCCGATTGAACCCTCACCGATACACATCTCGACAACAAGACGAAAACCTCCACATTCAACATGCCTCAAGGTAATTGATTGTTGAAAATATTTGAATCTGGTTGAACCGAATATAATTGGTGCTTTATTTTGGTGACAGGTTGCTGCGACAAATGCAAGTGCGGAATCCCCGACTGCTGCCGAAAGGGTTGCGATTGTAAGAATTGCGATTGCAAATGCTGCCCCAAGCAGTAATGACATGACGGTCGAATGACTTTTGAGCATGCAATAAAGTATTAATTTTTGACGTATATTGTCGTTATTGTATATTTAGTCACATATTCAGTTACAATCGATCCTTCAGCGTCATATTTCTGGACATCTTCTACAGAGCAGCTAGAGGTGCTAGTGTTTGATCGCAAACTACGTTTGACCATCATCAGTGATACATCACAATTGAAGACTGATGAAGGCGGGATGAATTCCTGCCCTCTTGGCGTAAATACAATATTATAAGTGGTTCTCCGTCGAAAAGAGAACCTCAATGTTCATGCTCATGATTGCAACCACAAATCCAGATCGCGCATCGAAAATAATTACCCACTCTTCCAAGATCAACTTAGGTTCATTGCATCGATTTACGTGATACCGAAACTATTGACCTCTAATCTAGCCATATAGCGTCGAGTCATCGATTCTGCGGTTAATCATTTTGATAAAGAAGCTATATTTCGCTCATGCAAGTTCACTAAAATATGACTTAAATCAATTTATGACAACGTAATAACGTTGACATTGGTACCTCAGTAATGACTTGGAACTGTGTTTGAGGACGGGATAAGGTATTAATTCACAACCTCTCATAACTTTGAAAATATGACTAAAGGGGTCTAGAGCGTTGGGATATATCCATCCACTTGGTGGCCAGCATGCTACTTTTTTTACTTTTCAAAATATACGAAGAAGGTGCAAAACATGGCTTGGTTTAGATGCCAACTTAAAGAATTTAAGGACGATCATGTGTCAATACTTTGCAGTATATGTATGTGCTCAACTGACAACAAAATCCATGATCGAAGTGATGCAGGAGGTCGCTATGTCATTGTAAACCTCTTTGCACTACAAACCCCAGGGGAAGAAAGTGCTACGTAGTAATGCAGCGAGTCCAGACTCGAGTCCGAAAGCATTCGAGTCTTTTACTCGATTTTGGAGAAATTGGCCGGACTCGAATCTTTGAGAAAGGATTCGAGCCCGGATTATTTTTTTCTTTTAATTTCATTAGAAAACGGCCTTTATTCCGACATGAATTAACCATGAAAGAAATAATGATTACAATAGCCTTGTTTAGTTCAGTAAAAACAAGACGAGTCTTTGTCAGACTCGAGCCCGGACTTGGCGAGTCCGTCAAAATGTCAGGAAATTGAAGGACTCGCGCGTGTCCGACTTTTGCCGGCCTCAACCCAGCACTAGTAGGAACAATCCATGGTTAAAGGCCGTCAAGGCATCCACATCACACCAGCAGCAGCATCGGAAGTGAAAGGTGTTCTCTTTATCCCTATCCATGGAAATCCTTTTCAAAAACGGTTATTCAAACTTTCTCCAAAATGATTTAGGGGTCGTCGAAGTTTTCAATTGCAGGTTTGAATTTCAAGGTGACTGAATGGGCAGCTACGGGTAGCTTGAAATTGAACAGACAGGATCTTTTTTGAAACACTGACGTCGCGAAGCCTTGCATCCGTATCCGAGTTTCAAGGACCCACCGTTGCCGGAATTCAGTATCCCGCAAATGTACTGTTGATGTGAATTGCCGGGTTCGTCGGAGTTAGCTTTTAATTTGGATTGCATTGTTGAGGACATCACATGATGGCTTGTGAGCTCGGTGGTTTGATCTTCGTCCTTTTGAAGTCTGGAATTATCTCACGTAAAAGGCAATGTCATATTCGTGATTGCCCGAAATTGAACAACAATTGCGATCGTAAGCCATGCAATACGGCGTGGAGTGGCTCTATATTTATTCTTGACATAATTCAGGGTTTCGTGAACAGTCCCTTTGCCCAAGGCACCTTCTTCAAGCTACATTTGAATTACAGAAGTCGAAAATTCACCTTGAATCATGGTAAACGAGCATCTTCATAAAATATCCTCGTATCCTTCATGACAATTGTCATTCTCCTCCATACGGATCTATTTTAGTCTTTCTGTTATTGATGCTTCCTTTCTATTCATCAGCTTCTTAAATGTCGCCATTCAGTTAACTGTAAGTTGATATCGCACAAGTCACGCACTTCGAAGTAACAACTCAAGGCACAACTTCCAGATTGACATCACTCATCCGTTTGGAAAACAGACGGGGTAAGTGCTTCCAATGAAGCGATGTAGGTGGGCATTACGACCAATACGCTCTCAACATAGTAGGGTTTTTTTTCTCGGTCCTTTGTGATATTCGGCAAAACTCGGTAAAAATGAACTTAAAGGCGTGTCGGGAACGTACTTGGTACAACTTCTTCCGAAATATGTCTTTGTAAATTGGCCTTGAGCCCAATCATACATATGGGAGGATTGCAATCTGCTTCTGGAACTCGACAACCATCATCCGAGCCGCGAAACCCACTTGATCCCCTGATGTTTAAATGTCGCTCCCGGATCCGGCCTGATATTCTCGAGGACTCTTGGCTTTTTTTCCGTCTCTGACAAGTAGCCTCACTCGAATCCTCGGAGGTCGGACTATTTGAAGAATCCTCGAACAAAGGTGGATTGCACATGGTGAATATAAGCTGTGAATTGGGAGCCTGAGTCACGAGTGAAGAGAGAAAAATGGGATTGTTTCAGATTTATGGGTCAATATCAGCTTCATCCGCAGGTCTAAGTGATTGAGCTGAAATTGTCCTACTCGGCCCAATGAAGACTAGCTTTATTCACTTTATTCGGTACGTATACAATGCCAATGGAACTGCTTGATGCCTAATAGCGGTTACATACTACAAGCCCCCACCCTCTTAGTTTCAGCCCCAAGTTGAATAGATCCCGGTATAATCGAGGTTCTCGTTTAAAGAAAAAAACTGGAGGAGTGATTTGACACAAAACTAAACACGGATCTTGAGGTGTCACCCCATGGACCTAACAGCGTATTTTTAGCCACGAATGGGCTTGGCATAATCTTGGCTTGATGGTATTGCTCATTCTTGTATGAGCGATGGAACGAAATGCAATATGTAAAATAATGCAACCATCTGTTGGGCACTCATTGAGCGTTATGGTGTGTTGGTTAAAGAGATGAATCTTTCGTCGATCAAGGTTATTGTAAGCAAAATATGCTGCCCAAATATTACCATTTACTACGTCCCTCAATAATCATTCATTACTATGTTTGTCCATGAAGTATATTCTGAGAGATATTTTAGTACAAAAACCCTTCGGCTAGCTAGTTGCCAGCCGGCCATAACCCCCATACTTCTTGATATCCTTAATCCCTAAAAAGTAATTGAACCGGAGGGGCAAAGTGGACACCAATCGTGACGGAATCAAAATGTAACCCTGATTATTCTTTCATCAAAGCACGTCAAATAAATGAAAGATTGTGACAAAATGTATTTCACTTTTCAAAGAAATTTTAATTCTATTTCTTTTTTTGCAGACTTCCTAACCGCTACTGGGATTGGAATCCCAGCAGTTCAAGACCAGAAATTTATTCATTTTACTTAACTTCTATTTATATATATTATTTGATCGACCGATGAATTAGAGTTGGCTAATCTGGCTAACCCTTGAATGAAAGGTTAATCGGGAATGTTAGTCAAAAACTCGTCCAAGTCTGACTTAAATCCTGATACTGGATCAGCACCTACGTATTCCCTAGACCTACGAATATTAGAGGGCAGCAAATTGATCAATGAAGGAGCCTTAGAAAGAAGAGAGTCGGACTTCGTTGTTTTAACTAGCCTGGATTCTCGAGGGCTTGCAGGAGCTCTCAAAACGCACGTTTGGCTTCAACAGTCACTAGAACTGACCCTAAAACTTGGGTCGGGACAAAGCTCATGAATGCTTTTGAAAGCATTCAGTATCAGATATCTTTCGTACCTTCTCTGAATACTGTACAGTCTCAACATTTTTAGTCTCTCCCAATACGAGAGCTCTCTCATTCCTGTGATGATCCCAGTGAAACATCTTTGGACCTGCTTGAGCTTTTGCAAACCTGCTGAACTAATTGGAGCCCAGATGTTTGCTTGATGTTTGCTTCGCAAAACTTGACATTATTTGATTACTACTCAATGTTGGCATTTCATAACTTTTATGCCGCATGATGATTTTAGCCTTATGTCTGTAGGTCAACTGGGTATAGAAAATTCGGATCCGAATTGAAAAAAGAAACAAAATCGGAATTCGGATTCGCCAAATCTCTCGGATTCGGATTTGGATTGAGCAGAACAATTCGGATTCAAATTCGGTCGGATTGGAAAAAAAATCTCGGATTCGGAGTACAAAAAATGTCTTCGGATCCAGATTTGGAGGCCCTGTCGGATTCGATGAACAGCTCTACTACTCGTACATACTACGTT
>NC_081444.1:13934123-13966751 GCF_007210705.1 Tigriopus californicus | reverse complement strand
GCTAAAGAGAGAACAATATCAAAATAAAAACTCCTTAAATGAGTGGCAAAACGCGATCCTGTTGTTCTAAGTCTCGGAACCAGGGCTGCTTTAAAACTCGTTCCTGATCTTGGGTGTTCATTGCTCTACCCTTTTTCGTCGGAATGGGAGCCCTGCCAGAGGTTCTTCAAGCTAAATAGCGGATTTTCCGGATCAAAACCCATCACTAACAATAGGCAACACATTAGACTTCCGCTCTTGAGAAGAACTGATCAAAATAAAGGAACTCACTGGAACAGAGAAATTGCAAGTTTGAGAATACCAATACAATTTGAAATCATTTTCGTCCAGCAGTTTGGTTAGGGTCTGAAATATGCAAAACAAAATCATTTAGAAAGTCGTTCCCCTAAAGTTCTTTTTCCATGATAAAAATTCTTCAAATTTCCTATAACTGGTCGGTTTAAGTTATTTTACGGTTAAAAATTGCAACCGTTTGTTTGACCCAGAAATGACAGAAATAAGTCAAAACTGAATTTGGTTCCAGGATAACGCTACACAGCGAACAACTCGACCCAGAACACCTCGACCCAACGGACAACTCGACCCAATGGACAACTTGACCAAGGCAAATCGATCCGGTGGACAATTCTACCCATTACAAATATTAGGCCCAATATGCTTACAAATAGTTCATACTTAAGGAGCAAAATTGGAACTGTGATGTTAACATGTCAAAATTTGAATGGTTTTATCCAATTCATCATTTGATCTTTAAAAGCAAGTTATGTAAACATTAATCAAGGTGAGAAAATCAAGTTTGATATTGTTTTAATCAAACTTGTTTTTTCACTTTAATGCCTTACTGATGCTTACATCCTAGCATGCACATCAAATTTTGACTCATCAAGCTTAAACTTTGAATCATAATCATGTTTTTGGTCAATATGTTGTGTTTAGTTATTGTACTTTGTCGAGTCTGTCGGGTCAAGTTGTCCCCTGGGTCGAGTTGTCCGCTGGGTTGAGTTGTCCGCTGGGTTGAGTTGTCCGTTGGGTTGAGTTGTCCGCTGGGTCGAGTTGTCCTGGGTTGAGTTGTCCGCTGGGTCGAGTTGTCCGCTGGGTTGAGTTGTCCGCTGGGTCGAGTTGTCCGGTCACCAAACGCTTCTTGTCTGTGACAGCCCATGTCAGTCGCCTAAGTTCCAATGCGATCAATTTTATCATACTTGTCCTTGGATCGGATTTGAGGTTCTCTTTATTTGTTATGATTTAAAGTTGGAATGAGGCCATTCATAGTTTGAATATTGCCGATTACAATGGCAGAATAAATCACCTAAACAAATTTGAATTGGCTCACTTTTTATCTGGCTGAAATGAGGTACAACGCGGTACAAAGCGAAAAAAAATGAATGGTGGATTATGAGAGAGAATAAAAAGATACAAATACATACAACTTCCATTGCCAATCTTGTAAGGATGGCCCCACTCCAATCAAGTTTGCACTTTTCTTCTTTTCTCCTATACTATTTACTTTATTCCAAATAAGCCCTTCATAACACCAAAAGATCTGGTTGAATAGATGAATTTGGCCAAATTGAGCCCAAAGCCATCCCTATTATACCATGAAATACCGTCCAGACCAATTTTAGCATCGCCAGGAGCACCATTTATAGGGTCAAAACACGTATAATGCGTGTTTTGGCCTGCCATCTGATGATGGGTGTCCAATTGAGGGATATTCCCGCTTTGTCGTCACAGGCAACATTAATTATTGCCTCACCCTCGGGAATTACCGCAGGTTCACCCATGTTAACCCATTTAAGTTGTTAAAGCAGCAACTCATGGTGTAATTAAATACCGCAAAGAAGCTTGAACTTGGCAAGCCTGGGATCGAACTAGGATTCGCAAATTGGAAAGCGGATGCTCAAAATTGGGGTACCAATACGGTACCCCAACAAGCCTATGTCACGTCACACTGCTGACGTCACTCTGACGTTGAGCTCCAATAAATTTTGACCCTAAGAATTTGGCTCCGTCTGTGCAGATAGTCGTGTAGTGAAGGGATGAGGCTAATAAGTCCATTAAAAGGTATCTGAATAAATCACAAACAATAAAATACAACAACATCTGAAATTGGAGGAATATTAAAATATGAAAAGGTGATAGTGAGCTGGAGTTATCATTTGAGTATAAAAGTCAGTTTGATGGTATTCAAAGTGCTCTTCTAAGATAGAAAGGTAGTTGGATATAACTGATTGGAATTGAATAAGAGATTTATTAAAATTATACGTCTTGCTTAGAAATGTGACAAAAGCAGAATTTTGAAAAACAGGACACTTTAGGGATCACGAAGTTTCCAAGTTCCGATCCACTTTTATTAAGAATACACTTGTATTATATAGCTACATACACCAAAGGGAAGTTAGTAAGTCAAACATGATAGGAAGAAGGGACAGTGGTTTCAAGGTGAAAGGTTACATAAACTACAACCTACAATCGGTTGGCTGCCACCTAAGGCCTCCTGACTTGAATCACAAAGATATGTTTGTCTGGAACTTGCTCGGCCGGGTAAACTTTCCTAGTTTTCATGAGATTCCTAAGCCACCCCAAAACCGAACGGTTTGTTTCAGCGGGATGACCTTGACCAAAGCGCTGGACTACAAGGCGGCACCATTTTATGAGGTCAAACCGGCCTCGTTCAGCCAGTCAAGACCAATTCTACTCACACTAAACAAAGGCAAACACTGACCCAAAGCAATAGCTAAGTATGATGGCACCAATTACACTTAATAACTGTTTGCTAGTATGTGAAGATTTCCAATTTATATATTTGTTAATAAAAAGCTAAAGAGAATTTTTTTGAAAAAAGTCTACCTTTACGCTTCTATTGTACACAGCAATTTAGTTCAACTTGCAACATCCAAGCTCAAAGGGTTTTGCCAAGCAAAATCACGGCAAGCATAAATTGCAAAAAAAATCGATATCCTCGTAGTTTGACAGTGCGCCCAACAGTCAATGTCAAATGATCCGAAGAGACGCCCCCTGCTCAAATGGACCAAAAGATTGAAGCAACTTGTGGTTGAGCCTAATCTACAAAAGTTAAACTTCAGATTGATTGAACTCCAAAAGGATATATATTTCTTGCCAGTTTCAGGTTTGAGCACAAAACAATCGGAAGCATCTGTACCTAGAAGAGTCTTTGATACTTCTTATCACTTTGAACAAATAATTCACCACATTCCTTATCTGTGGCGTGCCACCAAGCTTCGATAAGATACAATAGAGGCTAAGGACTATGGATATATCAACGACCAATTAAATTTGGATTGATAAGTGTGGCAGTTTCCAAGCCAAAATGGATAGATATGGTCTCATAAACCCCTGATCCAGACCTAAGATCCCTCGAGGCTTTAGGATCCTCTAGCTCGTGACGTTGCTTTGTATTTCAAGTGTGTCGTATCTCTGTCATGTCTCCCAGCTTCGACAACATTCACGTGAGGCTAGGGAACATGGATTCTCTCATCGAGGCCTTTGATTTTGATCGTTTAGTTTGACAAACTGTGAGACAAAATGTATCCATATGGCCTTAGAAACCCCTGGTCTAGACCTAAGTTCCCTCGAGGTCTTCGGGTTGTTTTGCTCGTGTCCTTACTTTGTATTTCAAGTTTGTCACTGACTCTCATCTCCAAAGATAATGGACGTTCTCAACAACGAGTTCGGGTATGGACAAAGACTGGTACGACAAGAACCAATGAAACAGGAATCATAGCAATGATCAGTCCAACGCGAACATCTTTGAAGGACGAATGCCAATGTTCACGGGCCCGTGTATCAAGCTTTCGTAAACCGGGCCTTTGCAGTGACTGGGCCGACTCAAGGGGTCAAGGTCAACGAGTTATCTCTTATTCACTTTACGGAAACCTTCAAAGCTCGTATTTCAAAGGAATCCGACTTAATCTCGAAGGAGTGGAACAATTCTATCCTGGTTACACAATGAGACTCTATCACAATGCGAATGAATCTCAATCAGGGTTTAAAGAGCTCTGTGACATCTTTTGTCAGTCTAACATCCTCGACCTGTGCAACGTGCGTCACATTGGTGAGAATCTACCTTAATAACGGGTTTGATAAAAGCAAAAAAATGCCCTCATTTATTGCTAATGTAAACGAGCGGTCCAGGAGGCAGATCGATTTAGGTGAGAAATCATTCCTCCAGGTTTCGTGGGTTCAAACCGCAGTACCGAATATCGACCTTCAGAGAAGGTACCTGGCAGTGAGTGGTGTAGTTTCCTAAAATGAGCAAGGTCTCCGGTTCGATTATCTTGGTCGACCCTTTTCAAAAAAAGTTCTAGGCACCAAACCACACACGCAGGCCGAAAACCAATTTGATACAAGCTTGACACTGCCTAGCGGGGAAAAAAGGGACGGTGGAGGGTCCCCCTTTAACCCAAGCAACTACCAATCACAACAATTTATGGTTAGAATATTAAACTTAAATTTTGGTATCATTGGAAATGATCCAATTTCATACCAATGTTTAACATAAACACAGACTGCTCCTCTCCTCGAGGATTATTTAGATTGACTCAGGAAAGCAATTTTATTATTAAACGGTAGACACAAGTGTTGCAGAAATGTCAGGTACTAGTGCTGGGGCGAGTCCGGCAAAGTCGGACTCGTACGGGTCCTCTGACTTTTTAACTTTCAGTCCGGCAAAAGACTCGAGTCCGGCAGAGGACTAGTAGTGTCTTTTATCACAGTTAGTTCTAGCAAAAGGGCTTGTCTTGCGAAATTCCAAGAAAATTTAAATGTTTTTTTACTAGACCTGGCTCGAGTCCTTTCTAAAAGACTCAAGTCCGGCTATTTTCTCCAAAATTGCATAAAATACTCGAGTGTACTCAGGCTCGACTCCAAACTCGCCCCAGCACTACTGTAAGCTAAGTCTGTCAAGTGGATGAAATTGAAGGAAAAATGTGGTCACCCTGATTTTGGGCATTTTGGGGATCAAGACAAACATGACAGTCAACTCGCACCATCCGCCCTTTGAATTTTTAATAATCGAGTTTTTTTGAGTGAGGTGTGTCATAAAACCTAACAAATGAACATGTTTGGTGTAATTCGGCGAACGCACTATCAGATTGGCTCAATTCCACAATGACATTTGCTTAGACGAGAAGGTAAAATGAAATTGATATCAAAATCCAGTGCATGCATAGTGCAGTTTGGCTGGGCATGTTGTCTTGGATTTTACTCCATGGAATAACGTCAGTTGTTCATGAACACGTTCACTTGACAAGCCCCATTCCATCGATTAATAATGAAGGGTCAGAAAATGCTTTTTTTTGGTTAAAGAAAGTTTTAATTTATGTGTTTTTAAGTAACTCTAAAATGAAATAAGACGGAGGATTTTGGTGGACGGCTATGGATTTTTGAATTGTTTTCCATACTTGCTTAAAAACCATATCAAAATGTAGTGCATGCATAGTGCGGTTTGGCTTTGATTTTACTTCATGGAATAACGTTAGTTGTTCAAGAACGCGTTCACTTGACAAGTCCTATAGAACAAATGGCTTAAGAGTTGGAAAGATGAGTTGGGATGTTGGCAAAATAGTTTTTTTATGTTGTGAATTTCCAAAAAACAATCCTTGCTTTCCCTTTAAGCTAGTTGTAGGGTGAGTCCGTCAAAAGTCGGACTCGTACGTGTCCTTGAATTTTTTGAGTTTTTGCCGGACTCGAGTCAGTTTTAGCAAAAAGACTCGTCTTGCGAAATTCTCAGATTTTTTTTTTCCAGCAAAATCGAGTAAAATACGCGAGTGCACTCGGACTCGAGTCCGAAGTCGTGCCAGGTAAATTACTTGGCGAAAGCACTGTTCTTTTCTAAACTTAAATCTAAGCGCACATAGATTTAGTCAAGGTGTCCTAAAATTAATCAAGAAATAATCAACTTTGCGTACCCTTTTTCTTTCAGAAGGCTACCCTGACCTTGAGAAACAGTTTGGGATGTTGTGGAGGTTTCTTCCTCTGGCAGATCAAAATGTGATTGAATTACATTCCCGGGATTTGGATTCGCGGATTTCAGCCCGTGAAGTTGCGGCAGTTCACGATTGGCAATATACCGGGAAACACTTTCATGTGATGCGCGACAATCCGGCTCACACGTCTCGAATACTAGGTGGGCACAAATAATTCATGAATTTTCATGTACGAGAGCAATTGGGGCCAATATTAAACAACAAAGTATTCAACTAGGACTTGTGTATCGAAGTGATATGGCCGTGAGTGATTTAGCATGCACACAATACTATAGACCATATGTAGACTAATACTAAGTATTAAATTGTGAGCTGATTTACCGTCCAGCACAATATGAATCAAAACTAATGGTAGCTTCTACTTACGTAGGGTATGATCGAAGGGGGGAATGATTTTTTTTTATTTACACTGATTTATTTCAAGAGTAACGGTAGCAAATTCTATTCAAATCCCAATGTCTTGAATAGACTTCATGATATTGGGATCCAAGGCAACGTTCTCAAGTGGATAAGAAGCTTCATTCATGATAGGAAGCAAATTGTTAAGGTTGAGCGATCCCTTAGTGACATACATGATGTGAAGTCAGGTGTTCCCCAGGGTTCCATCTTAGGGCCCCTCCTTTTTATAATATTCGTTGCCCCGCTTCAAAAGCTTAGTATTTCTGCCAGTCTCTCTTCTTATGCTGACGATACAAAGTTAGTTTCGGGTAGGGATGGCCAAGATTCCACTAGCCTTGCAAAGGACCTAAAAATAATCTATTCTTGGGTTACTGAGAGTAATATGGCCCTGAACGGAATGAAATTCCGCTCAATGATCTACAGGTCATTGAATACTCCATTGGTAGAAAATGGAGGTAAAGATTTCAGCAGGTCTCATCTATGACAGATTTAGGTGTAGTCCTACAAAATAATGGAAAGTTCGATGAGCATATCCAGTTGAAGATGGGTAAAGCTTTTCAAATGTGTGGTTGGATATATCGCACGTTTAAGTCTAGAGACAGCATCACGATGCTAACTTTGTACAAGTCGATTGTCCAGCCGCATCTTGAATATACTTCGCCCATTTGGGCTCCAATGAGTTCAGCAGGTTTGCAAAAGGTCGAACAAGTCCAAAGAAGTTTCACTAGGAACATCACAGGATTGAGAGAGCTCTCATATTGGGAGAGACTAAAAAAATTGGGATTTTACAGTGTTCAGAGAAGGTATGAAAGGTGTCCGATACTGTATGTCTTCAAAAGCATTCATAGACTTTGTCCCAACCCAGGATTTAGAGTCATTTCTAGTGACCGTAGAGGCTTAATGTGCGTATTGAGAGCACCTACAACTCCTCGAGAATCCAGGCTAGTTCGAACAATGAAGTCCACCTCTCTTATTTCTCGGGCTCCTTTATTGTTTAATTTGCTTCCCTCTAATGTCCGTAGGGAATACGTAGGCCTTGTTGATCCGGTTGCATTTTTCAAGTCCGACTGTGACAAATTTTTAGATAGCTTTCCTGATAAACCCTACATTCAAGGAAATGATTTGTCTGTTTTCTACAAAGGCAAGTTGCTAGTTCATATTTATGTATTTTAAGAATGCTCAGATTTTATCAATTACTGATTATATTTGCTGGTTAGCATCTAGATTAGGTAAAGAAATAACATGATATAGGGTTTAAAAGTTTGTGCTTGTCAACCCCTTTTGGACAATTGTACTTACTTTTGAAAAGACTCAATCAAAGTTTATGCTTTTTTAATTAGTTAGCAACAGATGACTTTGGAACAAGAATGGACAGTTTTTAAGAAGTAGGTGTCGACTCAGCAATACAAAGAAGCTTTCTTCAGAAAAGAGCACAGCAGAAAAGAGGTGCATGGCACAAAAAGTATGAGTTTCAGCATTTAAATTGACGTTTTAAGTAGTTTTCTCTCTTCTCATATTTACCGCTCATAATGTGAATGACACACCGGGGATAATGCCATCATAGCAATGCTTTGACTAGTTTCTACTAATTGTCTGTCTGTACCCTCAGCTTTTCTTTTGACTTTTAGGAGGTATGTTCGGGGTTCATATCACTGAGGATTACTTCAAAACGACGTCAATGATTTGGAATCAAATGTACCGAAATTCAAAAGACCAGCCTTGGCGGAAAGGATATGACCAAAACTTGCTAAAGATTTGCGCTTGGCCCTATATCGAAAATGATCTTGTAGTTCATGATAGCTATTTATGTCAAAGATATCCACACCCAAACAATAGGCCTTGGCCAACCAAACGCATCGAAAACGAGGCGAACAATTTTGTGGGATCAAACGGAGGTATTTTGAATGTTCAATGTCCAATCGCTTGTAGGCCAACCGACCACCAAGATTGGATCTATTGTTAAAAAGTGCGTTAAGTACTTGGAACTAGTTGTGATCTGCAAACTAAGCGAGTACATTTCAAAATATAGCGATCACTTGTTTTTAACAAATGTTCAATGAGAGTTCATTTACGAGGGCATAGGCCACGCTAACTTTGATCAAGAGGGCTCCCAATTTATCAAGAAAAAAGGAAATCAAAAGATAGAATAAAGTACATCTATTTTCCAGAATAAATCAGAAAAACGGGAAAAGCATTTTGGCTCACAAATAGCAATTTAAAAATCACAGATCAAAAAAGGTCTGATCAACAAATGGCAAGAGCACGCCGAATTGTGTATTTTGGAGCTAAAAGAGCAAAACCAGATCAACAAAAAACTTTGTAACAACGAAAAAAGAATGCATTTTCATATTTTAATTTGCCACGAAGGCTTCTTTGTCCGGGAGCGAAGGATTANCTTAAAAATGTGATGAATAGAAAGAAAAATGTCGAAAAGGAATTGAGAAAGTGGAAACTGGCTATAAAGTGAAAAGTTGAAATTCGGCTCAATTTTTTTGACCAAAAAGGGCAATACAAGTTAAAAAGATTTTGGTAGTTTTTTTCCAGTTTTTACCTTTTGCTCCAGGTCTAGTTGTGTTATTGTATTGTGTTATTAACTCAATTAATATTGAAAATCAATCAATTTGTTTTCAGCTTTTACTGAAGAAGTCTATAGAACGGAAGGCATGAATTTTTTAATCGTGTCTCCGCCTTGAAAATTTCTCCTTCCCTTCCGCTGGATGGTCTGTGTTATGTAATACCTCAACAAGTTTATTCTTGAGACTATTTCAATTTTGACTAAAATTTTCTCGGACGAGTATTAGTTGTGTCCACCACCATTCTAATACCTCAAATCACGACCATTTCTTCAACGAGTAAGAATTTGCTTTCCTGAGCAATATGAATCCATCTGACTTCAAAAACTCGCCAATCAACCACAAGTCTCCACGATACTTATTGAACCAATTCCTTGAAGTCTTGCTTTGTATTTCAATTTTTCTACTACCTCTCATCGTCAAAGATCATGGTTATTTTCAACCATTCAAAAGAACAAACCACTTCATGTTTAATTTGGGTGATCAAACCTCTAGGAAAGCCAAAATACATAGTTATAATTTGCTATTCCTTACTACCGATTTCTAAAAATTCGTCATTAAAATGCAAATTGCTTCTCCACAAGTATTTTAGATTCACTTGAAAACAGAGAGAGCACCTTTTAACTGAACCTTCAACTTCTGTGCGTGCAAATGACAGGACAACCTCTAGTCTACGTAAGTACACAAAAATTGAGCAATTCTGTACTACGATACCCTTTTTCTTTCAGAGACGTACCCTAACCATGACAAACATTTTGGGATGATATGGAGATATCTGCCCCTAGCAGATCCAAATGTGGTTGAATTCCATTCTCGGGATTTGGATTCACGGATTTCAGCCCGTGAAGTTGCGGCAGTTCGGGATTGGCAATCTTCCGGGAAACACTTTCATGTGATGCGCGACAATCCGGCTCACTCTGCTGATATATTGGGTAAGTACACATCTTCTTGTATGAGAATTGAACCTAAACTAGCTAAAAGAATGTCTATAACCAACTTACCCCTTGATCGGCAAAACAGTAAAAAGATTGGTCGACTGGGAGTTGATCAACGTCGCTTTATGGCATTTCATTTTTAAACTAACCTGCTTGAGATAACGCCGAATTGAAAAGCCTTCAAGCGAAGGAAATCCGATTTGAAGTTAGTTAAAATGCCACGTTGCCTTAATTCACATCTAAAAATATATATTTTGTGAACTCATGATGCCAGCATGCACTTATGGTAACAAATTGAAGGAACATTTGTAAACCAAAGCTAACAGGAGGCAGTTACACTTTACGACATCCATGCAAATTTATTGTTCCCAACTTTGTAAGCCTGTAACCTTGATCACGAAAGGCCAGATGCTTTAGAAAATGTAAAGATGAATAAAGACTCCTCATTTTGAATCGCAAAACCTTGCGATATACCAATATATATATAGATAATAAATATAAGTAGCAATATTCAATTTAAAATCTTTCACCAATAAAATGGAAAACACATTTTCATTATACAATCTGATAGGAAATGATGAGGTCTGATATATTGATCCATCAAGCATACAGTGCAAAACTCCTCGCTAAATCTTATCTAGACGTCAGCGATGGGAATCTTCCATGACTTGAAACGATTCCGAGAAGAGTAAAATGATAATATAAAATTTAGCATTTTAGAAAACATTCTGTCGTTTCTACCTGTATGTTTGTGTACACCTAGACGAAGCACGGGAACCGATAAAGATTATTCAGTTCTTGACATCCTCGAATCGAGAAAAAAATATCACTAGTTGCGCTGAATCTTGTCTACTAAAACTTTGAATCTTCACCGTTAAACAAATAGATATTCAGGTGAAATGAAGCACTTGAAAATACCCTCCAACAGAATTTCCAATACAAAATATGCTCAAGAAGCAACAAAACGCCCGAAGAATTTTCTAACTTTATTTCTTGAGTTTTTTTTGCCAAGATTCAAGAGATTCTCAACTCTCTTTTTCTATTTGTTTCAATTTGAAAAAAATCAAAACAATTTGAGGCCTGTTTTTTTAATATGGCCCCAACAGAGAAGTGTACCAACATCGAAACTCGGTCTCTTTGTCGAAAGCCTACAGACTCTCGAGATTTAACCACAACAAAAACAAGGATGCCCCTAGCGGAGATTGCGAGCATAAAGAGCTCCCTCTAGAACCTGGCTTTTTAAGAGGACGCTCTATCTTGGTCNAATCTAGATGTTAAGCAACAAATAGAATCAGTAGTTAGTAAAATCTAAGCTGTCTTAAAATACATAAATATGAACTAGCAACTTGCCTTAGTGCAAAAAGACACATCATTTTATTAACTTTTTTAATTTGCAAGAGATTAACTAAAATGTGTTTTTGAGATCTCAATTCACTATCTTGAAACAATACAGCTTTGTAAAATCAAAACGAATATCATTATTATATTTTGAATGTGAAAAAGTCAAAGCCACACTACAATCCGTGCATTTAGTGGTTGGGTAATTTTAACTAAAATTTAGTCTTAAATTTAAAAAAAAAAGATTGGCAGCTGTTTGACTAATATCCAAAATCACTTTTTTATATTTGTAAGGAGTATATGAACTACAAGTTCATCATACATCATTAAAACTAAGATATATGTTTATTTAAAGAACAAAGTGATCCTTCTCATTTTCTGACATCAAACGCATCTGTTCGATGCAGCGCGTGATTGCATGTATGCAGCTCTCCGTTCATCAAGCAGTCGTGTTCTCTTACTCGAAGAGTGCTGATGTCCTACCAATAGTTTCATTGTGAACCCTGAACCACAAACCATTGCGAAAATAAACTCCTGAAAATCATAAAATAGCGGCTCTTTTATAGTCTCATTAAATGGTGCATCGTCAACTTAAAACCCCGTTCCACCAAACTGTGCTTTTGTGGAAAATGAGATCACACATTTTAGAAATTGTTGCAAAGTGCTTCAAGTAAAGTGCTACTTTCTGGTGAAAGGCTCAAGATTGGAATCGCGAGGCTAGCCGTCAATCCAGGAGAAGAACCGTCCGCACCATTGTCGGATCATTGCCGATCTTGAAAGCCTGAAGGTCGACACTACAACCACACCCAACCTTTCATTACCTATTCTGGAGACCAAAATTCCCAATTTTTACTGCGAGGCTTTTCTTTAGATTTTTGTGTTTTTTGTCTTTTTTTTTAAATATAACTTTTCAAAAATTTACTTGAACATACCCTTTCACAGCTTGCCAAATATAATTGAATTTTGAAACTGAAACCACCATGAATGATTTGTTTTTCTTAAAAAAGTAGCATTATTCTAGCATTTTCGAATTCCAACTTGATTTCTTTAAGCATCAATTTTGCACAAGCTGGCATCACCGGCTGGAGTAACGAATTCTGAAGTGAGTTGAAGTGCCGATTTGAAACTAATAAATTGGTAAATATGAAACTGTAAAACATCTTAACCATATGACCTTCCTAAAGTTATTTTTCATTGATTTAGAATCTCGTTCAAATAAATGCAAATGGAAACGAATGTATTCAAGATTAGTTTCTAGGAAAGCGTTGATGATGCTACTGTTTTAATTCAGCAGANAGTAAGTACAATTGTCCTAAAGGGGTTGACAAGCACAAACTTTTAAACCCTAAATGATGCTATTTCTTTACCTAATCTAGATGTTAAGCAACAAATAGAATCAGTAGTTAGTAAAATCTAAGCTTTCTTAAAATACAACTTGCCTTTGTTCAAAAAGACACTTCATTTTATTAACGTTTTTAATTTGCAAGAGATTAACTAAAATGTGTTTTTCAGATCTCCACTCATTATCTTGAAACAATACAACTTTGTAAAGTCAAAACAAATATCATTATTATATTTTGAATGTGAAAAAGTCAAAGCCACACTACAATCCGTGCATATAGTGGTTGGGTGATTTTAACTAAAATTTAGTCTTAAATTTAAAAAACTGGTTGGCAGCTGTATGAAAAATATCCAAAATTACTTTTTTATATTTGTAAGGAGTATATGAACTACAAGTTCATCATACATCTAAAAACTAAGATATATATATGTTTATTTAAAGAACAATGTGATTCTTCTCATTTTTTGACATCAAACGCATCTGTTCGATGCAGCGCGTGATCGAATGTATGCAGCTCTCCGTTCATCAAGCAGTCGTGTTCTCTTACTCGAAGAGTGCAGATATCCTACCAATAATTTCATTGTGAACACTGAACCACAAACCATTGCGAAAATAAACTCCTGATAAGGCATAAAATAGCGGCTCTTTTATAGTCTTTATTAAATGGTGCATCGTCAACTTAAAACCCCTTTCCACCAAACTGTGCTTTTGTGGAAAGTGCGATCACACATTTTAGAAAGTGTTGCAAAAGGCCAAAAGAAAAGTGCTACTTTCTGGTGAAAGGCTCAAGATTTGAATAGCGAGTCTAGCCGTCAATCCAGGAGAAGAACAGTCCGTATCATTGTCGGATCATTGCCGATCTTGAAAGCCTGAAGGTCGACACTACAACCACACCCAACCTTTCATTACCTATTCTGGCGACCACAATTCCCAATTTTTACTGCGAGGCTTTTCTATAATATAACTTTTCAAAAATTTACTTGAACATACCCTTTCAAAGCTTGCCAAATATAATTGAATTTTGAAAGTGAAACCACCATGAATAATTTGTTTTTCTTAAAAAAGTAGCATTATTCTAGCATTTTCGAATTCCAACTTGATTTCTTTAAGCATCATTTTGCACAAGCTGGCATCACCGGCTGGAGAAAAAAGTCCAGCCTGTTTTGCAAGTTCATTTTACTGATTCGTAAACAACGACCACGCGAAGACGAATTCTGAAGTGAGGTGAGGTGCCAATTTGAAATGGATAAATTGGTAAATATGAAACTGTAAAACATCTAAACCATATGACCTTCCTAAAGTTATTTTATTATTAAAATATACAATTTAAAATCTTTCACCAATAATATGGAAAACACATTTTCATTATACAATCTGATAGGAAATGATGAGGGCTGAAATATTGATCCATCAAGCATACAGTGCAAAACTCCTCGCTAACTCTTATCTAGACGTCAGCGATGGGAATCTTCCATGACTTGAAACGTTTCCGAGAAGAGTAAAATGATAAAATAAAATTTAACATTTTAGAAAACATTCTGTCGTTTCTACCTATGTTTGTGTACATTTGACGAAGCACGGGAACCGATAAAGATTATTCAGTTCTTGACATCCTCGAATCGACAAAAAAATATTACTAGTTGCGCTGAATCTTGTCTCCTAAAACTTTGAATCTTCACCGTTAAACAAATAGATATTCAGGCGAAATGAAGCACTTGAAAATACCCTCCAATAGAATTTCCTATACAAAATATGCTCAAGAAGCAACAAAACGCCCGAAGAATTTTCTAACTTTATTTCTTGAGTTTTTTTGCCAAGATTCAAGAGATTCTCAACTCTCTTTTTCTATTTGTTTCAATTTGAAAGAAATCAAAACAATTTGAAGCCTGTTTTTTTTATATGGCCCCAACAGAGAAGTGTACCAACATCGAAACTCGGTCTCCTTGTCGAAAGCCTACTGACTCTCTAGATTAAACCACAACAAAAACAAGGATGCCCCTAGCGGAGATTGCGAGCATAAAGAGCTCCCTCTAGAACCTGGCTTTTTAAGAGGACGCTCTATCTTGGTCCTTGAAAATCATTGAAATGGGTTTTTCGTTGAAAAGTTGAGTACACCAATATCTTCCAATTTAAATCATGGATAAGTTTTAGCATTACAAGAAAGCATTTATTGGTTGTTCTTTGACGGAATTATCATTTGAATTTATATTAAAAGCCTACTGCCAAACAAGCCCTGCTTCTTCATTTGACAAGCCAGCCTCGCGCAAGTGCTCTTTAATGTTACGGAAGAAAGGAAAAAGATAAAGAGTGCCCTAAGACGCAACAAAATAAGGGACAGTCCAGTTAGCTGAGGCCTTTGCTTGCACTGCTTGACAATAATTTGGCGCTTTTCTTTGCCATTTGTCTGGAAGCATTGCCGTCAAAAGCTGAAGATGACGCACGAAGTTCAGTTCTTGGAGGGCGCTACTTTCTGTTTCTCAAGAGTCAATGCCAATGATAATAATGAGACTCTCTTTGCTTGCACTGCTTGACAATAATTTGGCGCTTTTCTTTGCCATTTGTCTGGAAGCATTGCCGTCAAAAGCTCAAGATGACGCACGAAGTTCAGTTCTTGGAGGGCGCTACTTTCTGTTTCTCAAGAGTCAATGCCGATGATAATAATGAGACTCTCTTTGAGTTATAGGAGGTATGTTCGGTGACCATATCACTGCGGATTATTTCAACAAGTCGTCAAGGATGTTCGTGAAATCAAAGGACTATCCTTGGACAAAAGGCTTCGATCAAAACTTGTCAAACAGATATGCTTCGCTTTATGTACAAAATGATGTATTGGTTCATGACAGTTATTTATGCCAAACATATCCAAACCCAAACATAGACCTTGGCCAAGCAAACGCATCGAAAACGAGACAAACAATTTTGTGGGGTCAGATGGGGGTATTTTGATTGTGCAATGTCCAAGCTTTTGCAGACCAGCCAATCACCAAGATTGGACCTATTGTTAAAAAGTGCGTTAATTGAACAAGCAGTATTTTTGCCGAATATTTCAATCATGCATTTGCGATCTACGGACCAAACCTGCAAATTGTAAATGCTCGTATAAATGTTTTACTCTTGAAAACATCGTATTTTTTTCTTACAATTAATCGCAAAGGTTTCCAAAGTGATATCAATCTCGTTGGTAAACCTGTCTGCATCTTTGTTTGCACTACTACTAGTTGCAACTACCTACAACCTAGAGTACAACTAAACCTGCAAAATATTGAGTATAGATACAGTGATCACGCAACCTCTCCTTTCGAATAAAAACAGGTAGATGTTCCATGTTGTCTTTTCTACTTATAATTCGTCATGAGAGTCTCCAAAAATGTTGCCGNGAGTCAATGCCAATGATAATAATGAGACTCTCTTTGAGTTATAGGAGGTATGTTCGGTGACCATATCACTGCGGATTATTTCAACAAGTCGCCAAGGATGTTCGTGAAATCAAAGGACTATCCTTGGACAAAAAGCTTCGATCAAAACTTGTCAAACATATATGCTTGGCTTTATGAACAAAATGATGTATTGGTTTATGACAGTTATTTATGCCAAACATATCCAAACCCAAACAATAGACCTTGGACAAGCAAACGCATCGAAAACGAGACAAACAATTTTGTGGGGTCAGATGGGCGTATTTTGAATGTGCAATGTCCAAGCTTTTGCAGACCAGCCAATCACCAAGATTGGACCTATTGTTTAAAAGTGCGTTGATTGAGCAAGCAGTATTTTTGCCGAATATTTCAATCATGCATTTGTGATCTACGGACCAAACCTGCAAATTGTAAATGCTCGTATAAATGTTTTACTCTTGAAAACATCGTATTTTTTTCTTACAATTAATCGTAAAGGTTTCTAAAGTGATATCAATCTCGTTGGTAACCCTGTCTCTATCTTTGTTTGCACTACTACTAGTTGCAACTACCTACAACCTAGAGTACAACTAAACCTGCAAAATATTGAGTATAAATACAGTGATCACGCAACCTCTCCTTTCGAATAAAAACAGGTAGATGTTCCATGTTGTCTTTTCTACTTATAATTCGTCATGAGAGTCTCCAAAAATGTTGCCGACTTCGTCGGTGACTCCGTCTCCATCTTTTATAGCTTCCTCCTCTTGGGCCTTCAACAAATTTTGCAAGGCCGGATGTTTGGCAAAATCGAAGAACCGATACGAATGCATAAGTCCAAACATGCTCTCCATGAAGGTCATATCCTTTTTGAAACGTGCGTCATACTTCATCCGAACCGGCTTATCGTCCAATACCGCGTATTCCGGATCATTGTTGGCCTTATCATATCCCAAAGGTTTCCAATCGGAATGGGGGATGCCACTTTTGGCAAAGTTCACCCACATTCCCACAAGTCTCTTGGACATGGCTCTATCCTGAGATGGCAACTCTGAACCTGGTTTGTTAAATAGCAGATAGTTCTCATCACAATGGCAAACACCCATATCTGGCATGGACCTTTGGTCATTTCTCAAAAGAACATCCGTAAACGTATGTGCACCCCGATACCTGAAAAATTCCTATCTTTTTAGGCACTTCCAGTAAGAATAAGTTATTCAGTTCTCTCGGTTCTCTTACGCGAATTCGTAAAGATAAACAGGTTTCCGGGCCGTTGTCAACAGGATTGCCGCATCTGAGTGAATTGGACCAATGTATCTGGCATGGGAGAACATCCGGATCATTTCAGGCAGCTTTTCCATATCTAAACCACCCGAAAAGGTATCCATATAATGGCTTTTGATGATGTTTGCGGTGTTGGAATCCTCATCTAAGGTCGAATGTTCGTCTCCTCCCAGCAATAAGATCGGGCCAAGTACGTCAAAGTTCTCGTTGACCTCGTTGACTCTTTCAGGGTTGTTCAGGAACTGTGGCATGAATAAGGACCCCTCGTCTTTATCCCAACCAATAATCAATGGCATCTACAAATCGGAAGAGAGAGATTAAGATATTGAGACATGAATATCCCTTTAAAAATGGAAGCAAGCTCAACCTGATTGAATTTCCCGCTTAACATAAGAACTCTAGGGTCTTCTTTGAGAATGGGTTGCTTGGTATAGTTGGAATCTAACACCGGTTTCCAAGGATTCGGAGTAATAAAAAAGCGCTCGAACATGTTGCTGTGTTCCACAATATCCATGACATCCAGAGCTTGGAGACACTTGAGAACCTCTTTGGTTGGAAGGCTTCCATCACAGTTCACGGCTTCAATGAGGGACGAGGCAAAGTATGCAGGGCTCTCTCCCAAATATGTGCTGGGATTGTTTAGAAGAGGACCAGACTGACTGATGCCTTGATGAAATAAGCCAGTGGCGGCCTCAGAGATCATTAGCATCATGACGGATGTGCCACCGGCAGAACTCCCCATTAAGGTCACCGAGTCAGGGTTGCCATTAAAATCAGAAATGTGGGCCTGAATCCATTTCAATGCCATGATTTGATCCTTGAGTCCGTTATTACCCGGTAGAAATTCGTCCTCCGTGGACAAAAATCCCAAAGGACCCAAGCGGTAATTGAAGGTCACAAACACAACCTCTTCGGTTTCCAAGAACGGCTCTGGACTGGCCGTTTCTAATCCACCCGAACCGACGATAAACGCACCTCCGTGGATAAACACCATAACTGGCAGTTTCTTATTTGCCTTTATGGCAGACTTTGGTACGAACACATTGAGATATAGACAATCTTCTTGGCCTTTGACGGGCAAAACTTGAAGGCCCTCGTGAGTTGGCCAAGTCAGCTGGGGACAGATGGGAAACTCGGTCTTAGATCCATCTACAACATCTGCGAATTTATCCAATGGTTGAGGTGGCAAAAATCGCAGGGAACCCACTGGTGCTTGGGCGTAAGGGATCGACGTAAAGGCCACATAATCGATTTTGTTGGCCTTAGTTTGTCTCTGGGATCCCTTGATCACACCTAATGTTGTTGTCACTTCCAAACCAAAAACATCCAGACTTTGGAGTAAGATTACCAAACCGTTTATCCAATATATCCGCATGTTCCTTCCTCTGTCTAGATGTTCCTGACGACTCGGAAGACTGGTGTCTAGGATTAGCTCTCGAAACAGGTTTTACCATTGACCTTGGTGAACGGAGTTGTCTCGGAGCTTCCACTCTCATGCAACCACGTGTAAGAACAAGATCAGACCAAAGTCCAATCTAAATTTCACTTTTAAAACTGAAATTCTCATGAGCCGCGTTCAAGCCCGAATCTCGTGTTGACTCTCCTTCTCTTCCAAATACTATAAGAGGGAGTATCCATGGTGCCAGGTGTCTAATGGATGCTCATTGGACTCTCCAGAGTGAGCTTATTCGTTTTCATCTCCATTTCCCAGGACGAAGTGCGCCCAGTTTGGGCGAGAAACTCTAACCTCTCTCTGACACGGTGGGCAGTGACTTCTAAGAGTTGTTTAGCGAAGTTGAACATGAGTAGGACATGTGTGTTCAGTTGGTAAATCGTCGAAGGAAAATGAGTAGGGCGAGATTATATGAATTGAAACCGCTTGAAACGGATTACTTGCAACACAAAGAGACTTACTCCATAGTTGCCAGGGATAAAAAGCAAATTGTGAACGAGGGGAGCACTATTAGTTTGATTTGGGGGCATATCCCTACATCAATAACCTGGTTGAGTGAATATTTCAGTCAAATAAATCACGACTTTGTGAATAATCAATTAATCTACTTTTCTAAATACCAAATGTATAAGTAATTGGCTTAAGACATCTCACTGGATGGTGCAGTCCAACTTTTATTCTAAATAAAGAAAATCGCAGTAATTCCATTATTCAATTCCACTCTTTGTTATTCACAAAAAACATATTTGTAAACTTACCTCAATTTTAGACTCCTTTTAAAACCTTATTATCAACACGATAACGTTAGCAAAAAGAAGAAAATTCCGAAACGTTCCAGGCGTTGATCTAAAACAATTCATTGGTTTCACAAGCCTGTTCATTCGAGCCACCAAAATCTACATGAATCTTGCTTTCCACACAACACGAAGTATGGTTTATGTTCTGTACTTCAGAGGGCGCTTTGTGAGCTAGCCTACATAGAGCGCCGCTTGGGCCGATTCCTCTTCATTGAAAATTGATGCATTTGAGTTGTTTTTTTGCCAATTCTATCAAAATATTTTGTATAATAATCTTATATGACTCTGGTCACATAATATCTTGAAAAGAAATTGCGTTCAATGCATGCTACAAGTATTTTATTTAGCAATATACCGAGCCTCTTCCCCATTTATTTTGGGTTGTCTGAAATTGGTAATAAGGGCCCTATTGGGCCAATTGCTCTCCATGGATTTTTGTGATGCTAAGGTTCCTTTTAGCAAAATATTTCAAACCCATACGCGTGATAACTGATTGCCTAGTGAGAAGCCACACCAGGCATGACTCTCTCCTTTTTGTTTGGGATGGAAACGAAAAATTAGCCTGCCTATACAGCTGTAGTCAGTTTGAAATCAAATGCTTGTACCAGCATTCGACCAATAAGAAACCAGATCCTCAACCGTTGAAAATCGGGAGAGTGATGGGTAGCCCCAAGAAGTTTTGAGGATTAGTACAAACGATCCATATTGTTGTGCCCAGGTTGTCCAAATGATTACACCTTTCCTCTAAGACCTTCCCTCAAGGCTCATGCTAAGTCCATCAATGTCCAAAAGTAAGCCTCTGCCATGATTCATTATTCATAGTCTGGTGTATGGGGTCGGTTAAATCATTAGAAGTATCATACATCAACTCGTTTCAATGCTACAAATGGTGACAGGGACCGTTTCAAGTTGTTTCAACTCTGATGTGACAACTCAGCGTGTGTACTAGTTTCTACGAAATTTGTTTGTTTGTCCGTCTTTTTTGTCTCTCGATCCAAAGTGCGCACCTTCCTCGCCCATCTCTACTTGAGAATGTAGTTGGAAGTGCAAGTATGTGTACGTATTGCGAACACAATGGGTCGTCTGCCCATTATTTGAGACGTAATCTTGTTCAGTGGAGGAGCAGGACCCATGCCTTGAATTGAACTATGCGCTGAAGCCAAGCTCAACTCATTCGAATTGCTTGTCTTTCCAATCAAGGCATTTGAAGAAAGGCGAAAGATCGGAATGATAGCACTTAGTCACTGTCTCCCTGGATATGTCTCTCCCAAGGGGGTTTAACTGGCCCAAAACGAATGACAACCTGAAGATTTTTGAGTCTTTGGAGGTTTATATTTGCTTATCTTAGATCTTTGCCAAATTCAATCCTCTTCGATGATTACCAAAATCTTAAAACATCGGATAAATGAGTGTGCCTTGTGTCGTTATGGGAATGGGAAGGTGCAGTTGCTTTGAGATCAAAGGAAAGTCTTTAAGAATGAAACAACTTTGCTCAGGAATTTTTTGCTTGGTCAGAAATGAGGCACGGGATGGATAGTATATGAGTCATTTTCATGCCTGAGGTCCGTAGATTTGTACCTTGCACACCAGTCATCTATACATAAGTACTTGCACACCCTGGTGCTCTGTACTCGTTTGTGGACCCAAGATCCGTGACGCTTGTCAATAAGGATATTCTTCACTCTGAATGAAGTCATCAGAAATTTGACCTGAAGGCGAAAAAAAAAACAATCATGGCCAGTTTTTAGCCACCTTGTCTGGCGAAGCAACGAGATCCGGAGTCAAGAGTCGCTGAAGATGGGAATAATGCAGTTTTGTTCGGTCATTTGTTTCTACTTTTTCCCAAGAAATGGACCGAAATCAGCGGATGCCAATGGCGAAAAAAGCGCTTTCTTTTGGATCGCTCCTCCGGGATTTGAGGAGCTTGTTTCGGTTAGCCAGGCTACACAGATTTTCTGTCGCTGACCTTAATTCGTCTCCGGGGATAAAGGTGTGGACAATGTATGAGTTGGGCCAGGGAAATCTGAGCCCCATTTTTCTTGCACTTGAAGCTCTAAACGTTCAGATGTCCATTCGGCATTTCTACGTTGCTAAGTAATCTCGAAAGTTTTGCCCCTCCGACGATTCATCATGAGGGTAAGTGTAAAAACGACAACATTAGTAGTGTTTCGTCTTTGGGGGTTCTGAGGTTCCAGATTGACCCCTTCTTGGTCCCGGGTGCAATCTGGCTCTGCAAACCTGTAACCATTTTTTTTACCGTGTCTGTATGTTTTTTTCTTCTAGGAGATGAGAAAGTCGGTGGCAAGAAGTCCCTCTCGCACGCTCGCACCCTCCATAGCGAATTCGAGCACCCGAACTGAGTGGGAGTAATGGTGGTAACCGTCTAACAATCGGAGGCTCGGAGGAAGGGACCGAGGAAGCAGTTCGTGGATCCAGATCCAGTTCCAGTACCAGCTCCCTCCCTGTTACTCCAATATCATAAGAGCTTTCCTTCCTTTGGATCGTTCTGGCTTGCCTAAGGGAAGCAGAGAAAGAAGAAGGAGAGGAGGTGTAGAAGGTGGAAGAGACTGGCTGGTTGGTTGATTGGTTGGTAGTGACTTGGAATGTGCTCCCCCGGTGCATGGAAGCCTTGTCTCATATGAGCAAGGATGCATGGAGGCTAACTCCGCTGCCCTACTGAGAGGCACCAAAAGCGAGAGAGAAAGTGGGTTGGATCAGTGAAGGACACTTTGAAATGAGAAAGAGAGCCTTTCAAGTGGAACAAGTGATCTTGGAACTCGATATCCTCAACGATGTTCGTCCGGAGGAAGTTGGTGGGCTTTTTCACCGTGTTGATTCTGTTTGTAGTAGTGGCCACCGTGGATCACTATTTCTACCTGGAACCCGGCCCCCGTGAGCACAAGCCCAAGAGGCACCCGCAGGCCCATGAGAGTGCCGACCTTGAGGAAGGAGAGGTACCCAAGATGCATTTACACGCGGGGGCCGCACCCGGGGAGATTACTATCAACGAAAACACGGATCTCAGAGATCCGGTGGAAGTCTCTGTAGCTGATGAGGTGAGCCATGCGGTGCGAGACCGCCGCGTTGGATTCATTCCCACCGAACCTGTCGCCACAAGTGCTTCCAGAATGGATCAAAAAAGAAAAGACCAGAGTGACGGAAGCCTTGAGATCGACGACTCCAATACGCCGGACTTGAATAGCGATGGCACAAGATACATTCCACGGCGACGGGTAGTTCATTTGGATCTCAAAGGAGCCCCTCCTAAAATATCGTACTTCAAGACTCTGTTCCCTTTGCTTCAATCTGCAGGAGCAACTCACTTGTTGGTAGAATATGAAGATATGTTCCCATTCTGGGGACCACTGAAGAATCTCACCGCGCACAATGCGTACACTAAGAATGATGTGCAAAACCTTCGGAACTTTGCTGCCAAGAACAATCTGGAGATAATTCCATTGGTCCAAACTTTTGGCCATCTGGAACTGGCATTGAAGCAAGAAGAGTTCAAAGACCTTCGCGAGGTGTCCGAACATCCTCAGTCCATTTGCCCATCCAAGGATAAGAGTTGGACTTTCATTACAGAAGTCATCGATCAAGTCCTCGAGATGCATCCCAAGTCCAATTGGTTGCACATTGGATGCGACGAGGTTTATCAACTAGGTCAGTGCTCGGTGTGTTCAGAGAAAATTGCCAGAGCCAACAACGACCCCGATGTGAAATATCATCAAGACGGTCGCAGTATTTTTCTGGAACACGTTCATCGGGTGGGAAAATATGTCAGGGAATCCAAACACGTGATCCCAATCATTTGGGACGACATGCTTCGAACCATCCCTCCCGTGACATTACTGGATTCCGGAGTCGGCGACGTGGTAGAGCCCATGATTTGGGTCTACATTGAGGACGTGGACCGATTTGTGGATCCCTTAACATGGAACTCGTTCGGTCAGGTGTTCACTCATGTGTGGACCGCCAGTGCTTATAAAGGGGCCTTTGGCGAGCGATTATATGCAACCAATATTCAGCGGCATGTCGGCAACCATTTGGCATGGCAAGAGGTCATGCGCCGGGAGAGTCAAAATGGCAATCGTATTAACTTCCGAGGTATTGTCCTCACTGGCTGGTCCCGTTACGACCACTTTGCAGTCCTCTGTGAGCTCTTGCCCGTCAGTGTTCCATCATTGGTCCTCAACCTGGTGATCCTCAACGAAGGTGGTCACAGCTTTGAGGCCACCCGTCGGAGTCATCGACTCCTCCAATGCAATGGACAGAAGACAATGATGACGCCGGAGGAGTTGCTCCGCAATCCCGTCCAATGGGATCTGCACCGCTGTCGATTCCCAGGATCCAACCTATTCAGCTTGCTCAGTTCCTACGACATGAACAAGAAAGAAGTGGAATCTCTTTACGAACGGATCACCAAGAGGGACGGCTGGATGTCCGACTATAGTGTGCGGCATCACTTTGCCTCGCCGTCACGGGTGATGGACACCATGCGGAGTGTCCATTACTTGCCCAATTCACTCCGGAGCATGGAGGCACAGTTCAAAGACACGCTCTTGCAATACTTTGACTCGTATACCACGGATGAGTGGATCGAGCAGCACATTCTTCCGCTCCATGAGATGGTCAATGAGCTCGTGGAGAGGTCCAAAGCTCTGACGGACCGAAGTGCGTGGCCTCGGAGGCCGCTAGTATCTAGTGCGCAGTCTCCGAAGTCAACTTAGATTTCTTCCGTTCTCGTACTAGACACAATTTGGTTACTTTCATGTGATGTTACTTGATGGCTTTTAAAAAGTGATGATATTCATATGAATGAGTATATGAGATCCCATTTTTAAAAAATCCAATACATACGACAAAAATGCGTTTCCATCTTGTTTATTCATTTTGAACGGATGAGTGTAATGAACTGGCGAGCGCCTGAATCAACCATAAATCAAAGAGTGACTAGCTTTCTTTTAAACAACTTGACAAATTGGGCTTCAACTTCCATCTCACTTGAAAACAAGAGGGGCCTATTTAATAGACTCTGAGAAATCTGACTCGAGAAGAGGCATCCTCGAAGTTGGGACCATTGCTCATTTCTCGGATGTCGTAGCCATTTTTCTTCATGGCCAACAGATACTTCAACATCAGGTTGTTCCACTCCGTCGAGGTTTTGTCAACAGTATTGATGTCGATGTTGGGTTGAACCTTGCGTAAATAGGGTAGAAGCTTGTCCATTGAAATGATGGCTGGTCCATTCTATGAGAAAGACAAAAGATCAACGGCATGCAGAAGATTTCTCAAAATGCCACTCAATGCTTTACCTCGGTTTCTACAGGTATGCCGTTTACATATTTTTTGGAGATTTTGGGAATAGAGCTGATGAGCTTGGGTTCATCCAAGGGTCGATTTGAATCTTGGGTGATCCACGCAGGTCTCCCCAATTGACGAAGGAAGTCATAGCTCTAAAAGTGAAAGTCACTATACACAAGAGGACTGGCCTTTTGACAATTACTTTTAAATTTGCCAGCACACCACTGAGCTTGAAAATGTCTCCCTTTGTTTCGGGAATCACTCTGTCAAGTCCTGACTCAAAAATGTTTCATGATAAAATTGCTTGACACAATTGATTCCCATTGACCAAAATTTTAGGGTTGTTTTAATCATTCTTTTTCTTCATGTGCTTTTCTAACCGCTACAGGGAATGTAATCCCCAGTACTATGAAAATGAAGGGTTGGAATTCGTTTCTTTTTTACCTTTCAATAATTATATAATATTTGGTCTACCAACGAGTTCGAGTTGGCGGACCGAGCTAGTCCTTGAACCTAATTATATTTTGGCTTACAATCAATCGAAATATTGAAGTCAATTGGGAATTGAAGTGGATGCTCAACTTTTCAAAACTTGTTGAACGTGTTTCTGCAACGGAACAAGCTTGAAAGAAGGCTATCGAGAAAACATTTTAAAAACAAAGGCTAGACTTACTTGCAATGGTTTTCCAAGTCCTGAAAGAAAGACATCTGAATACATGGACAGCATGGCAATCACTAGTTCTGCATAAGATATTTTTCCAGTTTGATGATTTTTGACATAATTTCAGTTCCAAGTTTTCCGATAAGCAAAATGAATGCCATCTCGAGAATTTGCCCACTACCAACTTTTGAGTTACTTAGTTTCAACACCAACTATAAAGCTGGAATAAGAAAGTCAGCATGTCCATGTATTCAGAGGTTCTCGCCTGATGCAATAAAGAAGAAACACATTAAAACATAAAGATGTTTTCTCATTTTTATGGCTGAGAGTAGCGTCTGGTCTGTGGATGCCTTGGCCACTGAATATGAGAGACCTTTGCTCACATTTTATATGTCTTTCGAAGTCCCTTTTGTGGTTTCTTTGTGCTATCTAGTTTCTAAGACGACAGTTTGAATGAATACCCAGCATTGACATCCCTCCCTGAGCCGAATTGTGTAAAATTAGCCAATGAAAGGTTTCACGTACTCATGTTCCATCTGGTTTCCAACATTGAACTTAATAATTCATTCACAGACAATTTAGGCACTGTAAAATAAATCAATTCATTGCCACAGCCCTAACAAAAAGAATGAATGCAAGTTTTAAAAAAATCAGGACCCCAAACTACCGTAACATCAAATGATTTTACAAAGATCATTGTCAAAGTGATATTTGGCGTGGTTTTAGTTAATCCAAAAATTCAAGCCTATGTTTTTCTTGTTAAATTACAGTTTCAAAAAGTTGTTGTCGAACAGAAATTCAAGAGGGTTGGATCAAACGGTGCGGATGCCTGTTTTTGAAAGAGACATTAAATGATTCGTTCGTTTACCCAAGCCATGTTAATAAGGAGCTAATTGATTGCAGTAGTCGACCATAGATTCGAATTTCAAGACATACCAAGTTGCCAATTTTACCAGTATCAAGTTTGGTAGCCTGTTATGATGGCAAATTGAAGTTTTATGCCTTAAGTAGCAAATTCATATGCTATGTCAGTTGCCCCCAAAAAGATAACACAATAAAGCTTATTTTCTATCAGAGGTTTAGCATTTGAAATGGAATGCCGTTATCCAGGCGAATAATCTGCGCATCGCGCCTTAATCGCAGAAGTATGCATTGGTAATGCGCTGCATTGAATTGGCAAGCAAGTGTGTGGATCCAATCTTGAGAATAGGAAAAGAACTCTGCTTTCTTTAAAGTGGGATGAATCTTAATGTTGGGCATGCCTAAACAATTTGTTAAATTATACCATTGAACTTAAAGTGTAGATGACTTTATTAACCAATATAGTTTCCCAACAACGCAAACCCAAGAGTATGCATTGGAAACAAGTAGGGCAAGCCAGTTTTACAAACGAATCGGTGGATGTTGAAACATTCTTGAAATGTGCAGTGGGTACTGATTGTAGATGGCGCAGATTTAAGATGTAGTAAAAAAACCAACAAGTTCAATATTATCCTCTGTCCTCTGCTACTTAATAGTTTCACCACCGATACGAAATTTTCTTTTTAAAAAGATCTTGGAAAAACTTGAAAATCGGCAAAAAGGTAAATAAAAGAAAGGTATTCAATTTCAATTTTTTGTGTAACAAAAGCTTTGCTATGGCAAAAAATTCAAAGAAAACCTTCGAACAAACTGCCCGGTCCAACTCATTTCTTGTGAATCGGAGAGCTGACAAGAACGAGCTTACACAATAAGAAGGGGGCCGGAAAAATGGGATTGTCAGGGCGGGCTCTATCTCATCGATCTAGATTGAAGCCAATCATGGCTAGCTCTTCATTTAAGAGTCCTGGTCGAAGCCAACTTTCTGGCATGGAAATGAACGAGACTTGCCTATCAATAGCCAGCTCCTCAAGAACCTCGATCTTTGTGCTGTCCTTTTGGAAATAAGACAATGCACATTCAGAAAAAGCCAATTTATGGGCTGGTTGTTCTTCAATGGACTAGGGCCATCAGATCCTTGACAAGGTCTTCTAATCTTAAAAATCTTGCTTTTCGACAAAATTAATCTTTTGGTGGAGGCTGAGAAAACCTGTGAGGAGAAAGTAAAACAGAGAATGAAGCCTATTGAGCGTTTTCCAGAAAGAATGGGGTGCATGGGTCGGAGGGGTGAACCTCGCCCGGCCAGCGAAGCTTGCCATCACATCGTCCTTACATTATTCCGATAGACAATGTCATAGTCCGTATCAGATTGTTTCTCCATCTGTGGGTGTGGTTAGCGTCTAAAAGTTTCCTCGAGAAAGGTCGGGGAGGAGAATCGAACCGGGGAGCTCTTTTATGTTAAGAAACTGCGCTAACCACTACTCCATGTCATTAGCTTCGAATCTTTGGTCAAAACCTTCCCATCATTTTGGTCATAGAGCAATAAACTTTGCTTCCAGTCAGGGAAGAGAGAAAACCAACCAAAATGATTCTGGGCTACGCTCAATCAAAACTGGCTCCGAGATCGGAGTGAGTCAAAACTGATCTACAATCGAGGTTTAAAAAATTGGGCTCAGGATTCCCAGATTGGAAAGCGGATGCTAACGAATTTGTTATTTGTTAGCCAGCTAAGTAGTCAGCCGTCCGAGATCCACGCTCTACATGTAGACGTTAATGCTCTTGAACTTTGCTGTCAATTTGGAAACTAAATGTTCTCAGTGTTTAAGGTCAACAGTACAATGGCCTATAATGAAGTTTTCATGATAAGCTGCAAACTTAATGAACTAAATGACCCTTCATTACGATAAGCATAGACACCAAAAAATTAATGTCAATAAATGTTTGTTTATGCAGTATAAGTTTCAATATTCTGCTATTTGAGAGCTAGCTCAATATTCAGCTTATGAAATTTTTTCCCCGATTTCTGAAAATAAAAACGTTTTGTTTCCTGAAATTCCGCTCAATGGCCATTGGGTCAACTCCTTTGAATGCTCCACTCGTAGATAATGGAGGTAAAGATATTGAGCAGGTCTCATCTATGAAAGATTTAGGTGCATGTAGTCCTCCAAAATGATGGAAAGTTCGATGAGCATATCCAGTTGAAGGTGGGAAAAGCTTTTCAAATGTATGGTTGGATATATTGCACGTTCAAGTCCACAGATAGCATCACGATGCTAACTCTGTACAAATCGATTGTTCAACCACATCTTGAATATACTTCACCCTTTTGGGCTCCAATGAGTTCAGCAGGCTGATAAAATGTCGAACAAGTCCAAGGATGTTTCACTAGGAACATCACAGGATTGAGAGAGCTCTCATATTGGGAGAGACTAGAAAAGCTGGGACTGTGCAGTGTTCAGAGAAGGTACGAAAGGTATCTGGCGTCTTCAAAAGCATCCATGAGCTTTGTCCCAACCCAGGATTTAGGGTCAATTCAAGTGACCGTAGAGGCTTAATGTGCGTATTGAGAGCACCTTCAAGCTCTTGAGAATCCAGGCTAGTTCAAACAATGAAGTCCACTTCTCTTCTTTTTCGGGCTCCTTTATTATTTAATTTGCTGCCCTCAAATATTCGTAGGGAATACGCAGGCCTTATTGATCCGGTACCACCTTTCAAGTCAAACTTGGACAAATTTTTAGATAGTAAGGTGAGGTAAGGCAAGTTTTGTTTTGTAGATTGATAGATTCAATAAAAAATCACAATGCCAATTCTCAACTTTTGCCTCCTTGCCCATATTCCAGTGGTTCATTTACCTCTCAATACAATCTCTCTCACGTAGTACATACTCTGTTCCCAAAGACACTATTGGACCTTTTTAACATTACCCAAACTTGGTGGAACATGTTTCCATATGAGGTTCAGCAATTGACTTTTGCAGGGGAAGCATCATGATGTTATTGATTTTCGTCCGATATTTACAATCTCACACGTAGGTTTAGTCATTTTCAAATGGATATTTTGATCGATCTATTCACTTTTTTGGACTTTTTTTGGAGGCCCTCTCAGGGTTGCATTTACAGCCCTGGAACGCTGGAGGAGGTTAAAAAAACATCGTTTTGTATGATTATGAAAAAGTAACCTCTTCCAACTTTCCTTAGATCTCATCACTTTTTTTCTGATTTGGATAAAAAAAATCCGGGCTATATTAAGCAAACAAAATAACTATTATGTATGATTTTCATATTTTGTTGCTTCTAGTTGCAAGTTCTACAAGGTTGTTTTTTCTCTTTTTTTCATCTCCATGCTAGTTTCACCTCATGTACATAACGGTACATTCACTGTTATAAAATGTTCTGTCATGAATCTATTCGTAGAATATTTAATCAGAAAATTCTTCCCGATTAAACAAGGATATTTTTATTGATGAGTCATCGAACAAAACAAATTGCAACGTAAACTTCAAATCAGTTCTGTTTAAAGAGTTCGTCCAAACCGTTTATTCTTGGCAAAGCATCCTCTCCTAATGCTTGATACGTTGGAGGCCAAGGGACCAATTTCAGCGGGTTCGAAAAAGAAGGTCGGGTAACAATCGGGTGTGTCCGTCCTAGGTTGCAAACATATGGATTCGCCTTGATAGTTAGCATCCGCATAGATGGTCCAAGGGGAGCACCCACTTACTATTGCGGATCTATGACAAACTTCCTTTCGTCAAAATATATTTCCAATGAATCCTCACATGTTTACTTACGCTCCCAGATTCTTCTCGGTAATTTGAGGAGCATCTTCATCAAAGTATTGTTCTTTTCCCATGAATAATCTTCCTTCATACAAATTAAGGGAATCTTGCTTGTAATCATCAGGAGCTCCAGCTAACCGGATTGAGGATGCTCTATTGTTGAATTCGGTGTCTACCGTGTAGCAAGCATTTTCGCCCCATTTCAAATAAACAGCAGCCTAGATAGGAACGAAGGACATCGATCATGTGTCATTAAATGAAAGCATAAAAAAAAATTCCATTAATTTGGAATAGAATATTACGTCCAAGTTGTTCATGTTGTAATCAGGTTCGTCGTAGAAAATCCAGATCCCATAAAAGCAGCACGAGCTAATCATGTCGTCAAATTCGTAAGTAGCCAAGTCGAAGGTATTTTCGGTGAATGTAACATGTTTTCCACCAAAAGCTCGTAAATCGTAACAATCCAAGGTCTGGTTTTTTTCTTGATGAGACTTTGCTATTTCTGGCAGCCTCCATGGTTTATCAGAAGCCAAGGCTGCCGAGGCCAAGGACAACAAGCAAAGAAAAGCCCTCATGAGTGATGGACAGCTGATCTAGACTTACTGACTTTTGACTTAAACTCGAAGCGTTTTTATCGCAGATGAAACAGTTTGAATGGAGGAGGACTCTGTGATGTTATTGTTTGCTTATCCTAATTAGAAATGGGTATGTTGTCATTCGCTTGAATAGATAATCAAAGACTATCAAAATGCGCAAAAGTCCTGACATGGATGTGTCGTCTTTAGTTAAGAGGCAGTTTTTAGGCCTTCCATCCTTGCAATAAAAGTGTACAGGGTGGATCAGATAAATTGTCACAAAATTCAAATGCATATACATTTTTATTAGCGATGTTTTGTGAGGGAAACTTAATTGTTCCTAAACCACAAAATACGCTTGTTTTGACAGCTGCAGTTTGTTTTCCAAAACATCGGGGGGGGGGCGTGAGATGGGGCCAGTCCAACCAACGACCTATGTCGAACTGTGGCGTGCAGAGCACACTGCCAAGGATATCGTGAACCGCACGAAATACATCTGGAGGACCATTTATTGCGTTGTAAAGGCTTTTGATGAAAGTGGAAAAGTGTCCCGAGCTTAACCCAATGTGAGATCTGACAAAAAGCGCTCTCTACGGTTTCTAGCTGGCCTCAATTGACGCCAACCCCATGCAGACTATTGGCAGCATTGCCCAGAAGAGACATGTGAGCAGTGCGACGATCAAAAGGGCCATCAAGAGTGACCTGGGATACAGATCAAGAGCCAGAACTGTTAAGCATATCCTAACTGAACAGCAAAAGGCCATCCAAGTGGAGAGAGGAAAAAAGATTTTGTCATCCCTGAAGAACAGTGGCGGACATTTTCAGTTATTTTCAGATGAGAAAATCTTCACGGCTATGAACCACCGTAATGAGCGCTGGATCTCCACGGATGCCAAAGACATTCAGCCAGCCATGCAGACAAAGCATCCGGCCTCTGTTATGGTACTTGGGGTGATCAGCACGGATGGTGATGTCATACCGCCTCATTTTTTTGCCCCTGGAGAAAAGGTCACCAAAGAGGTTTATTGCAATATTCTGGAGAAGGTTGTAATTCCTTGGATGAATTTAGTGGCTCATGGAAGGCCGTACATGTTTCAGCAGGACTCAGCACCCGCTCACACAGCCAAGACCACGCTGAAGCTGCTGACAGAGAGGGTACCCATTTTTTGCGCCCAGGCCCTCTAACTCACCAGATTTGAATCCCTGTGACTTCTACCTTTGGGGAATATGATATCACGGTGATGAGCATGTTGGTCATGCTTTCTCAATGTTAATGTTAATTCTAGTCATGTATATAAATGTGTACTAGTCAGCAATAAAGTCAGTCATGAAGCGTACACAACAGAGAAGTGTTGAGAGCATTGCCTGCAAGACCTCTCATGGTTCAACTGCCTCTTTAAAGGCCTCTATCAAGAAAACCATGGCCAACTTAGACCGGCGCGTGGAAGCCACAACTGCTCCAAGCTTTCGTTGTCATATTGCGATTGTTATGAATAATGGCGGCAACCATTATGAATAATCTTTTGTTGACATTGAAACCTAGTTTTTTTTACAAAATAAATTTCTTGTGTAACAATTTTGTGACAAATTGTCAGATCCACCCTGTACAGTAGATCCAGGGCTTTCGACTTTCCTTTATAAAAGGGACGAATTTATTAGTTGCTCCTATTGAAAACAAATGGGGTTACTCGTCATTGTTACCAATCATAAAATCCATTGAACCAGCATTTCAGATGCCATTGAATCGAACCTTGCATAGCAATTCTACGGTGTATTGGTATTTATTTGGACCAAACAGCTGGATGTGACGCCACCTGCATGATCAACTATAACGAGGACTTCGAATATTTTTTTCCTAAATTTCAGATTAATTTGTTGTCACATTTTTATCAACAACAAAAAATCCTGGGAACTTCTAATCTTAATATGTGCGGGGG
>NC_081444.1:13905500-13934087 GCF_007210705.1 Tigriopus californicus | reverse complement strand
AGTATTCGCTGTCACGCACCTTTGTCCGGCTCCCGGCCAAATGCCATCAGCGACGGGAGTTGACAAAGGATCTGTTCAATCTGGCCCATCCACTCTACTGCAATAACCAAGATTTTCATTACTTACCTCTACCTACCTGTCTTTGTATTATCTGTAACTCACCTCTTACCTTTTTTCATGTGCATTGAACCAATTCTAGTCATACTCATTGTGATATCACTTTCTAGTCAACTATTTTATTGCCTTTACCTTCTTGACATTTTTCTTGTTTTATCAACAAACCTTTGTATAATGTATATACATCATATTTTATTTTATAGTTATCTTTACGCCATGACATGACCAAGAGTCGCATTATATGCGAATAATAATAATAATTATTATTATTAGATAATGTATCAAGAGGAAACAAACTGTATCTGCAAGCCTCCAGAGATTAGGGTATTAGTTCGGGGGTCCGAGATAAGAGACAAGTGCGAGGGCTTTTAATAGCAAAGATTTTAAAATAATGAAATATCTTGAAACCTTTGGCTATTATTTTAATTTTCTGCAGAATCAGTTTTATGTTGTCTTTGTACGCGTCTTTTTTGCTTTAAAATAGGCTAATATCCTTTTGTTTGAGAAATTCTTATCCCAGGAAAAAATATGTTTTCTTCTTTTTTTTTATTTCAATCAAAAAATTTAAAAAAAGAGAAATAGCTCAACAAAAGTCACCTTGAGAACAAACTAATAGAAAAAGTAGATATTTCGCATTTCTCTTGCTGCATTTCAGCATTGTTAACTGTGTTAACATAGGTATATGTCATTGTCAAAATGGCAATCATAAAAACGAATATTTTTGTGGAAAGAACTGAAAAGCGACGTTTTTCAACATAAGAATTGCCCCCTCCTCGAACCATAAATTTTGCGGGTCCCATTACCTTAGCCTTGGAAAAGTAGGACATTGTCAGATTGGCTTCCTTCGTACTTGCTATAAGACCATAGAAAATGTATCTAGTAGAACAGTACATGGTGCTTGAAATAAACTTGATTTAGTTTCAAATGAACCAATGTCGAAAGTACTTATCGGTCAAAAAGATGTAATACGCAATCAGCAACATTGATGCCACAGAGTCTTATCCTAATGCTGTCCCAAAACGACAGAACCGACAAATAATTTAAAAGAATGCGGTACAGCTCAAATGCAATTTCCGCAACCTCGAAATGTCGTTCATGCACTTGGAAAAAAAATGATTTTTCTGTCATACCATTTTATGATTAACCGCCATCAAAAGCATTTTCTTGATATCTGATTTAGAATCATTTGCTTTGAATATTTATACCGAATTAAACTTGAGTTTCCAAATCTGAAATCGGGAAGATTTGCTCAATGAAGTCCATCGTTTATGAAAACTGTGAGCATTCTCTTTGAGGCGTATTTGTATTAGAGAAATGGGTGGGTTGTTGAGCACCCTGTTCGCTTCCTTCGCCACATGGATCCGCCCCACCTCGTCCAGGCGTGGTCCCCGTGCTCCAGCTAACTCTGGAAACCTCTTCAGAGTCCCAGGATCCCTGCCCACCCATGGTAGAAAACAAATTTAAATCCTTTTATCATTGGTAGCTGTTGCATATGACAGTTTGAGTTACAAAACCATTGAATATAGGAAGAATTGCGGGCCACTTTCATTTTCTTATTTCCTCACTTGACGCTTTGAGGAATTTTACGACCGTGAAAAATACTTGTTATCGATTTTTAGTTGAGAGTTCATAATGATGCATATTTCTATCAGGAATCAGGAATCCTCTCCAAAATGGTGGTTTTCAATCTAAATGAAATCCGATGTTTGCAATACTTAATTCTCGTACCCAACATCTTTTGATTCTTTTGAATTTTGCTCATGATTACTTAGGGGTGTTGCTTTCAAATACAACAGTTCCTTTTTCTAAATCCAATCTTTCAAAACTTGAATTTGCTAAGAATACATTCTCAGGTTTTCGTCTTTCCCGTTTCAGGCAATGTAAATTGATTTTTTAGGTTTTGTCCGAATATTTTCACCTTTCCTTAAAGTTGATCATGAAGGAGCAATGTTCTAAATCATTTTTTAAACGCAATGGATCGAATGTGTAAAATAAAAAAAATTGAACAAATTATGTTAAACGGACGGTCCAAACACGTTGAGCTGTTTAAATTGTCCCTTTAATCATACTTCCCTTCCCAGGAATCAATCTTCCTGACCTCGTCAAAGCAAATAAATGAAACCCATGAAACCCATACTCTTCTTAAACTGAAGTATCAGTAATAAGTAGAGCATTGACACGAGCATTAACTTGGTTCAAACACCATTCTCATTTCAAAGGATACGATCAGGAAGATTCTGTCACTTTGGATATCCGACGTCATAATCGAGCCCAACTTGAATGGGCCTTCAACACTTTTGACACGGACAATTCTGGCACGATTTGTCGCTCCGAACTTCGTGACGTCCTACGAGCTTTGGGCCATAACCCGAGTGAGGATCAAGTCAACGACCTTATGGCTCGGGTAAGCTAGCCTTTGACGACTGCAACCACGGCCTTTTTAACCAACGTATGCTTTTCCGATCAATCCCCCTAGGCCGACGAGAATGGCTCAGGTGCTTTGGATATGGAGGAGTTCCTCAAGTTTTGCGATTCTCATTTCCGGACTTTCGACCCTGAATCTGATCTTTTCCCAGTGTTTCGGCTTTTAGATTCTCGGGGAGTCGGACTGATTCAAGTATGAGCAATTGAAGAGAGTACGCTATATATGTGTTTTGACACTGTTCAAAATGTTCAAAATATGCTTGCTTTAGGTAAAACATGTCAAAGATCTCATGGCAGAGTATCCCTGGAATAAGACCACCCGATGGGATTTGGAGGAGCTCTTCAGTGGGAAAGATGAAAACGAATCGTTAGATTTTGACCAATTCATCCACCTGATAACCGGAGTCTCGTTCTGAACGGTTTGGAACACTCAAGTTGGCATCCATCTCCCCAAACTGACAGACTTATTCCCGTCACGTCAATGAAATGCACTTACTAACCAAATGGATAAGGCTATTTGTACGTTCCCATGTGGATTTGTCTTGTGTAGCTCGTCTGATTGGGCCTTGCTATGTTCCACTTTGTTCCAAGTCTAGCTGTAATAAAGCGGCTTTCATTTTTCCCAAGCTTTGATTACAAGAAAGGTAATTTCTCGTCTTGATTGAGCCGTGGTCAAAAAAGGTCAGCTTTGCCTTGAAAGATACAAATTGGAGCACATTCATGCGCCACTCCAACAATTGACGTGTTCCAAAAATGTATTGGAACCAATGAAGGTGGTGCTGTTTCCTTTCCGTGCTCAAATATGATTGCATGCATGTGTAAATGCGAGCATTGGGTAATGATTGGTTGGTCGGCTTTGACCACGAAGGAAACTAACTTACTTGCAAGCAAGCGTATTGGATTACCACCTCCGAAGGCCAATAAGGCCGTTGTTCCGAAGGTTCCTATTAGGCGAGCGCTTTTTTTTCTTCTCTAGTAATCCCACTCCACCAAAACTTCCAAACAACAACCCAATTCTTGGTGCTGCTCTGTACTGAACTGTAGGATACTGTATTGCATTCCTCAACTTTGCTTGCTTCAGAAAGTCTGTGTTGTGTCTCCGCCTTAAAAATGAGAAAACTTATCGGAAATGGGATGACAAGCATCTTCAACCCTGCATTCTCTCTCCGTTTTTTTCTGTTCCAAACACTGACAATCCTACCCAAAACTGACTCGTACTTTCTACAATATTACTCAATCTGTTTCTGGCATTCACTTAAGGATAGAGAGCACAAATCTAAGCTTAATGTTCCACAGAATCGGCTCGAATTGAAAGAGAAATCAAGCGTGGTCCAAGGAGAGTGAGGAACCCCAAATGCCAAAGTTAAGCACGAGTAATCCCACTAGCCTGAAGGGGCTTGCACTAATATTGTGGAATCCTGGCCTTGGGCCATTTTGTATACTATACGTTACTGAAGAGCTTGGATGCAAAAATTGCAGCACAAGCTGTGAAGTACTGATTCATGTACAGTACTGTGAAGTATTTTACTCGTTGTTGAATAATATGCTACCCATGCTAGGGATCTAATTCACAGAGGCTTATTAACGAAAAATGTAAGGGCGGCTTTACACTAGGGAAAAGACTTGAGTCCAGCTCAGGACTCTCGTCTTTCACTGTACTCAAGTCGAACAAAAAGACTCAAATACCAAAAACTCGCCCCAGAGCTAGTCCTACTTCAACCCTCAAAGTGGATTCAATCTCGGTTTGCCATCCTAATGTAAAGCCGCCTTACATTGAAGGATTTGTGGTTGCATATGAAGTTGTTCTTAAAATCTTTTCAAAATAAAAAAAACTCGTTCGGCGTAAGTGCTAACCAGAACAGTGTGGAATGAAGATGACTTTGGTCAGTTTCGTGGGCCTCCTATTAGAACGATTAATATTTTCAGTGCTCAAAACTCACTACTCGTTGCTGATTGTATTTTGTGGCTTCATTTATATTTGACTTGATTGATTATTTTCATTTACATTTGACTTGATTGATTATAAATGCTAGGCAAGTTTTGATAAATGAATGAAGCACGTAACGATTCGAGGCGGATGAAAAATCCGAGTTCGTCAACCAATTATCCATCCCAGCACGGTAATTAACATGGTAGTTTTGTCTTCAATAGTCCTTTTCATTGAGCGGAGGAAGCGCCCTCTGCTTCGTCTAGGTACGTACAAACGAACGTGGAATCGAGAGAATACGCTCTAAGATGCCAGAATTTATTATGAGATTATTGAATGAACAATTTATTACCCAAGCACTATGGCACAACGAATAAGCCACCAACTCTTCTGCGAGACGTTTCAAATTCTCCAGGAGTAAAATTCCGAATAAGTAGGACATTTAAACAAGAATTAAACAAACAGTTGTATACTGTATGTACACTCTTTCTTCTGAAGTGCTTTAGTCCAAGTTGTTACTGATATACTGCATGTCAACCAGATCTTGTTGAGACCTACTGTGCTAACATGATTCTTATGGCATATCACCCTCTAGCCCAATTTTAGCTCCAATTTTACACGGCATACAAGTGGGTGAGCACTTTTTAGAAATGACTGACTCCCTGTTGTGCTTTGTTTAGAACCTCTTACAAGTTTATCGAAAATTGATTGCCAAGCAGATCGGTTGAATTTGATGACGTATATTCTCAGCCTCGCGCGTCTCTATGATGGCCTCTAGGGTGGATTTAGGCATAGATTTCTAGACACCGGATGTCGGACGACCGACCCCTCTGTTGGCTAAATAGTACAATCAATCAGTTTGTGATCAATTCCCAGGAGAACACCCATTGTACTGTTTTAACAGCCGAGTGGTCGGTCGTCCCACATCCAGTGTCTAGAAAGCTATGATTTTTGACAGGTGGTAGGATGTCAGGTATGATTTATAACTGTAGAGGCGCTGCCTTCAATCGCCTGGAATAAGAATGTTCAATGGATAGCGATTCAACAAAAGTAAAAAAAACACTGCAGTGTCGGTTTTAGCCCTCTTCGTTTTCTTCTTTTTCATGGTTGGAGGGTTGGAGGGGTGAACTTCGCCCGGCCCGCGAAGCCAGTCATCACATCGTCCGGTTTTTCCAATTAGTCGTCGAGAATATCCCGTTATTACTAGTGGACATCTGAATCGTTGACAGCATTTCCAAATTCTGAATCAAAACCTCAAATTCAACGATTTACCACGAAAAAGTCTCTCTTGTGGTAAAGTGTATATAAGCGGGTTTGAACGAGTCGTCAGTTGGGCTAGCTTTTGGGTGGGCCAAGCGAAATGTTTCTTGACCATCCACTACAATGCTACCAGTGGTTAGACAGAACAAAAAACAAAGACAACCGATATTTGAAGCGTGCCAGTACAGGACATCAATTTATAGCGTTGTGATGGGGCTCAAAGTAGAATTTTCATCAAGATGGTGGTAAAACTCAATGGACCGGGGTGGCACAAGTAGTACTTTAGGCTGGCATCCAGTGATGTCGCGATGACCTAGAGACCCTGGATTCAGAGACGCGCGAGGTTTGACAAGTGGCTCCACTTCAAAAATGTGAACGATCAGTAGAACTAACCAGTTTCCAAATAGATTTGGAACTGATGCGTTGTATAAAAAAGAGTTCAATCATCACAAGGATCATTGAATATTTTCTTCAATGACACTGCCAAATTTTACTTGAAAACAAGCTGATTCATGATTATGGCATTTTACATTGTTACTGCTATTTTGTTACTTTTTAAATCCTTTCTGAACCCATTTTTCCATAAGATTAGATTGCTACAATATCTCATTAGATTATTCAGATTAACATTATGACATGTGAGCTTCCTGAATCTTTCAAGAAACAAGTCCCTTATACTTTACAATGTAACTTGTTGAATATGGTTGCACTTTCTTTTTTGAAGTGCTTTACTCCAACTCTAGACTGGTAGCATGCAAAAGATCAGTGTGTCAACTACATTTAATTGAGAAATACCACACTAATACCATTGTAATGACAAAAGACACCCTTAACCCTGTGGAATGAGTTGGTTAAATCCATGGTGGATCAAATTTGTCATAAATCATTCAAAGCTTTGCCCTATTATACGATGCAAATGTGCGACCTCTTTTTAGAAGCAACTGACTCCCTGTCGGGAAGGTTTCCCAACAAAGCCCATGTTTGTTGACAATTGGGAGCCAATCAGATCGGTCGAATTTGATGACGTATACTCAACCTCGCGTATCTATGCCTAGAGCATCTATAGGTTAATGCCCTGTAATCGAAGAGTACGGTCTTGAGAAGCGCCATCTTACTCGTTCCTGGCCAAAACGGAAGGGAAAGTAGTACGTTAATTGAACTAGTACGTACATGAACGTTAGTTGAAAAGAAATATCAAGTAACAAAACGTTAGTAATTCGTTCCATTTCCGAAAAAGGCACTGTTATCCCATTCAATTTAAAAAAAATGTGATTGTAGCGACCCAAAAACCAAAAGTTATCCGTTCCTTTTTTTCACCCTCCAGAGAGTCCTCAATTTTTCGTTTCTCGTTTGACAACTTGAAGCTTTTGGGCAATCTTAAGAGATAATGCCATTTTTGCTTATTCAATTTGATGCATACGAAATCGATAGGGCTAAAGATTGTGCTTGCTTTGAACAACATTGTAGGTTTTTGTCATCCAGTCCATCCATTTGATGGTGGTTAAAGCTTTTCAAACAAATGGTTGGATATATCGTACGTTTTAGTCTAGAGATGCAACATCACAGGAAAGAGGGAGCACTCGCATTGGGAGAGATTAAAAAAGTTGGGACTGAATAGTGCCCATAGGAGGTACGAAAGTTATCTGGTACTGTACGTTTTCAAAAGCATCCATGAGCTTTGTCCCAACCCAGGATTTAGGGTCAATTCTAGAGACCGCAGAGGCTGAATGTGCGCTTTGAAAGCACCTTTGAGCCCTTGAAAATCCGGGCTAATTACAAGAATAATGAAATCCATCTCTCTTCTTTCTCGGACCCCTTCATTTGTTAATTTGCTTCCCTCTAATATTCGTAGGGATGATTTGTTGTTCTTGGTGATCCGGTACCATCTTTCAAAACAGACTTGGACAAGTTTTTGGCTAAAATTTCTGATCAACCCTGCCATATTCAAGGGTTAGCCAGACCCGCCAACTGTAATTCGCTAGTCGATCAAATAACACATGAAAATAAGGTTAAGTAAAATAAATAAGTGTTTCGTCTTGAATTGCTGGATATTCCATTCCCAGCAACTGTAATGAAGTCCGCAACACAAAAAATAATATGAATCTTATTTACTCGATGTCTACCGTGACTTAAAGAAATTGTTGACAGAAATGCGAAAAGCTATGACAATTACGCTCATTGCTTATGATTACACGTCCAATTGTTATCAATCAAATTAGCGTGTTTCATTTCTTTTACACCATCTTCTATTTTTGATGGTAAATATTGGTAAGTCAGTCAATCGACACTAAAAATTCAAAATGAAAGACCAAGATTTTTTTTAATCCGTTCACTCTAGTTTCATGATTGGAATTCAAGCAATTTTTGTCCCAAGCGAGATTGTTTCTCCAAGTCGGTTTTATTCGGGAAGAGCTTGGCAAACACCTAATGAACTTAAACAATATTTTGATGACTGTTATGAACAGACATGTGCAAACCGTTTTCTTGATATGCTTTAAAACTTTCAATGATTTCAGAACGGAAAATGGGTTGCAAATATTATTTTTTGGAATTTTCTTAGGTTTTATGAGAATGGTACTGTGCTTTTGTAAAAATCCATTTTTAAACTTCAATTTCTTAGTCAACGATTCGAACAAGAGCACTCTCATCTAATTCAATCAAAATTTCTTAGATTAGGTCTTCAGCATTACGGGTTCAAGGAAATCTGACAACTTTCGGCTGCTGATTGAATTCTTGGCATGTTTTGAATTGATTCTTCAACCCGCCGATTCCTCCGTTTTCAACCAAATTCTTCGAGATTTCCTCGAACGAGGTTGGCAACTTTCGGAAAGTGGTTTTGACAGATGAAGACAGGCTCAAGTCATTTCCAGCCTTCTCGAAAGCCTCGAAAATAGCTCTCACTTCTTACCCATGCCAACTAAACACCCCAGTCGTCTACCTTCCTCACTTCATTCGCTTTGGAGGAAAGAACTTTCTCATTTGGGTCCAAATATTCATCGGCAGTTGTATGTACATTCCACAAGGGCGAGAAGCTTTACCGTTTTCCAATACACATAAAAATAATTACAAGAAAACACGTTGACGACGGGCCTTAAAATACCATGGTTGAAATAGAAATACTTAATCTGGGCTTTCATAAATTGTACAATACATATTAGTTAGTACCTCTCTCATCTTGCTGAAATGGGATAAAAGGAACATTGAAGCTCGTGTCCTGTGAAATTTAAATCTTCGAGTCTTAAATCCCGAGCTAAATATCGCATTCAGAGACAACGTTGGCCGTACTGAAACCCTTCAATACCAATGTAAGACAATCTCCCTGTCCATGCCGTCCCTTCCATTCAAGCTTGAATTACATTGGAACCACGGTCTACTCCAAGATCAGTGCTGAGCCAAACCATGTGACAACCATGATTTCTACTCCCCACGAGTAGGATCTCGAGCTTTGCAGACTGGCATTCATCCCCGGATTGTGCAAATACAGCGGCACTAACTTGTTCAATCAAGACGATATCTCTCGCCAAGCTACACTTAATCTCCGTCTGTCCCAACTAGAAGGGATCATTCCCAATGACGAGACGGGGTCCATGCATTTCTCCATTCGTCCCAAAGGCCGTCAAACCTCTCCAAACGGGATATTCCTCTCTTTCACCCTTTTCTCTTGTCTCTAGCGAGTTTTTTTCGGCCCGTCAAGGCTGCTCAATTTTCTTTCGGGTCCCACAACGGTTTTTACGGGAGCCAATTTGGAGGAACACTTGGCGTCACTCCTCGCGGTCCAAATAACATGAAGAAAAGGGGACAACGGGGCGAGGAGCGCCCTCGGGACTTTCATTTTCCAGCCTTGATCCGCAAAGGCTCCTCAGACGGACTCAGTTTTAATCGAGGATTGGAGCCGAGCAGACGGAACACACTTTCTCTCGTGTTCGAAAACATGTAAACTTCGTCTCCAGATTCTGGAACAACCTACTTGGAGGGCTAATTTCCATGCTCATGAGGGACTAAGGCCTCCCCCGTCACACGAAAACTTATTGTTCCCAAGTGCCTCATTCGACAGCAGTTAATCCAAGGCCTTTCCGCGAAATCAAGTCTGAGGTAGGGCCCTATCATTTTGAACTGAGTTCCTTTGGAAAATCGCAAAATAAGCCTTGGAACACAAACCAAGGACAATCTTGGTAAAAAAACACTCATTCACACGAATGCAACCGGATGAGAAACTGTTTAGGAAAATGACAACTTTTGCTCCCTTAAATATTACATGTGGACTAAGAAATGATAACCCATAGTTAGACTCTGGAAAAAACGGTGATTGTCACAAAATACATTTTTGTTTTGAAAAATTTGTCAAATTTCACAATTTGTTATGTAAATCATCAATGCAACTTATATTGCTTTTCTGGCCTGAGTTGTTGGAAATCTTGTTATTTCCACTTAAAAATAGCATTTTTTATCAGCACTTTCAGCAGGCTCTTAAAATTTGGTGCTTTTGAAAAGGTTTCAACTAATGAGAAAAGTTGAGCAAAAATGGCAAAATGTCTCACATTAGCTTCAAAATAGACTTTACTGACAAACACACAAGGGATGAAAAGTAATATTTTTGAAACAATTTTTAATTTTGATGGATGAGTTTTTGGCTGGTGTTTCCAATAGAAAATCAAAACTTTTTTCTGGTTATGATATGTGATTCAAAGTTGGGGCTAAAATCGGCAGCTGATGGGCCAAAATTTTAGGCCCATTTCAGGCCTATTTTTCAGCCTATTCATACGATTTCTTATTATGCACCATCCATAATTGAAATCTGCTTCTTTTAACTATAAGATTTTTTCTTCATAACTGATTCAATGACATAAAGCCATGATTGTAGGGCATCGTGAAAACTGCACCAAAATGGGAATTTCTTGAAAGTTCCAAAATATCTCACCCAACCACTGACATATTATCAGGATGACAGTTTTCGTCGGCGAATTGTTTGTTTACCTTCTTCCCTCACCAAAAGCAAAAACAAAACCCGAAATTAGAGCACCAAACTTGAACTATCGCAGTTTTCGTTCACTTCTCTTGGTCGGTTGCTGAAAAACAATTTGACCCGGAAAACTTGGACAAACCGTTTGCCAATTTTCCAATTTCTGTTAAGATTTGTATTTACAAAGATCTCGTTACATTTGAACCACGTATTTGATCCATTCAAATAACGCTTGAACAAAATGTTTTATATTTGTATTTTAAGATAACCTTTTTCCAACACTCTAAGTATCATGGAACTCGATGACGTATTCTCATGGCGTCATCATTGCGCCATGTTTAAGGCTTCGTTCCAAAGAAATTGGTCTTCATTCCATGCCATAAAAAGGCAAAGTGAGAGTTTTTTGTGAGCTTCAAAATTATCCAGGGCACGTGCGCCTGAATAACTAAGTATCAGGTGCGCTCGTTTCAGCGATATTAATAGATAATATAAATAATCGGAACACCGAGTTTGACCTTTAAATCCAATGGCACGTTGTGATCTAGAGAGCCTTTTTGCTGAACTGGATCCACATCACACCATAACTAACAATGTTGTAAATCAATCATAAGCGTTTTAAGACATTTAAATCGAGTGCAAAAATTACTGTCTTTTTAATCTAAGGCTGAGACTTTTGTTGCAATCCCGCATATTTGAAATGAAAGTTGACTGAAAGTTACTAATCGACATTTTTCAAACGGAAGATACGGCGAAATTGGAACTGAGTCAATTGATTTCCCAAGCTAAAAGCGATTTGCGAATTTGACATTAGTTTAAGTATTCATTTGCCGCAACTTTGGCAATGACACGGGAAACCATGGTTTCTGCCCAACAAAAGTGAACTTTCATAGTTGAAATATTCATATGATTTAGAAGCTTGTCAATGTGAAATTCCGCTCACTTTGTTCGTCTTAAGTATTAAGTATCGAAACGAGCTTTTAATGCATGAGCGAGGCAGGATTGAAGACAGTTCATGGAAGGATTGTACTATGTGAAAGGTCAGTTTTTAGCAGAATGGGAAGTTCACTTTGACATCAGTAAAACACACTTTGCCAGGAAAAGTCTTAGGAACGCGTTCACGTACCAAAATAAATAAGTATTTTCCACACCTTTGTATTTTCCAAAAACAGCTTGCTTTAACCTTTTAGTTAGTCGTTCAATCTTTGGACGTATTCAAAGGAGCGAAACATTCTTGCAAAGTGTATTTTCCTCGAAATAATCCGTCGAAAATTGATTTTATCCTAATTATAAGGGTTCCAAAAAAAGATTAAATGAAATAGATCGATACTATATATGACAATAACTCGCCCTAAATGGCATATTAATATACGTAGATTGAAGCTGAAGAATGTTTAATTAAAATTGAAATTGAACATCTTGATCAATTTTGAAATTAGCCTAGTCTCTAAATTTCTACGAGATCGTTCAATTATAACTCCAATACCAAGTGCGACCTTCAGACATCTAAAGTTGGATCAATTATCTGCATCCTATCTCTCTTGAATGTCAACAAAGAGATCCCTCCTATATTTTTTCGCAGCAATATCAGAAAATGCCATACATGCCCTTTAAAAACGGCTTACTTCCTTAATGCATGAATCAAGCCGAATCGTGATCAAAATAGCGCTCTTATATCGTTTGCATTATCCTCAGGTGTCTTGTTTTGTTTGTTAGGAAGTCAGATGGTAGTTCTCTCGCTAGGTCTGCCATTAATGATGGGTGTCCCAATCGAGGGATATTCCCGCTTCGTCGTCACAGCCAACATAAATTATTACCTCAACCTCGGGAATGACCGCAAGTTCGCCCATTTAAGTTGTTAAAAGCAGCAACTCATATTGTAAGCTAATTCCACAAAGAAGCTTGGACTTGGCTTTCTTGGGATCGAACCAGGATTCGCAAATTGGAAAGCAGATGCTCTACCAATAGGGTACCCCAGGAAGCCCTATCCACAAGTATCATCAGATGGCGATTGAAATATTTTCCTCCTAGCAAAGCCAAACAGGCATTTCAAGAGCTTAAATGACTATGATTTTGCTTCCACATTAAACACATTAAACGGACCCTATCCATCATGTGAATTTGAGTTAAGTGGAACCTGTCTCTTCCGTAATGAAGCTTTGGTCTCACAGAGTTACCCTTTATTAATCATAAAATAAGGCTAAAAATTGAGGCAAAACGTAAAAAAACGTACTTATTTTCGGGACTGGGTAGCGTTTATTGATACGGATAAGGTAAAAAGGCGATTCATGATTGACCCAAAGACTACGGTGTATATCACTATAGTAATAGCGTGAGATTATCCTTCAGTAAATGTATCCAGCTTTGTAAAGGTCTGGTGTTCTCTAACAACCTTCATTGGAGTGAAAAAGAACATCAGACAATATCTCAATGGTTCCACCAAGTGAAGGCATAGGGAAGTCTACATTTCCCTTTTATCCAATGGATCTCAACTTGGCCGTGTTTGGCCTTCAGAGAAAGGCACTTAGCCTTTGGTAAATGCTTGGATCCACACTTGGTTCATTAATGTCCTATGGGAGCGCTGACGAAGTCATTTTTGCCTGTCCCAGACACAGGAAAGGCCCGATGACCCCACCTCTTCCTGGTTTTATCTTGGAACAGTACGATTCATCTGCCTTGAGCACCGAAATGGTTCTCCCTCAAAGCAATTTCCAAGCTTGAATGCTCCTCTTTTCTTTCAAGGCTGCACCATTTTCTTTCTTTCTCTTCCTTTTCTCTCTGGTATCTTTCTCTTTGACTAGTTCTCCTCCTTCTCCTTATACTGGTTGTATCACATGGTTGCTGCTTGTTCCAGTCCTGGGACTTATCTCCTTCCGCCCATTTTTCGAGGTCTCTAAAGCCAAGAAATGATCACAGGATTCCGATTGGTTCGACTCCAAGATTAACGCCAACGTCTAACGAATGTGCGCACATGCACTCCATATTCAGTACACCCATACATGACATGGATGGCCATAAAAATCGTGATCCCATATAAAAACGAGCTTCTTTTCGCAGCCCTTGTAGGGCACAAGAGACCTCAAAAAGAAATTAGGTTGAAAATTGAATTGGGAACATTCAAAGGCTGAATTTTTAAGTGTCTGGAGTTGTAAGTTCACCGTCGAACAATAACTAGATATATTTCAAGCTGGAAACGCCTTTCAAGTAATTGGTATGCCAGGGGAAAGGTGAAGAGGCACTTGAAATGGCTTCTGCTATGTCGTAAAGAACAACTCTCAGATAGGATAGGTCGTTGTCAAGACCAAGCATGACTTGGTTACCAAAAGCTCGGAAAGCCATTCGTCTTCAGGCATTGATGATGGGAAAGGGCCAAAAGTGGTCCCACATGTCCTATGGATTTGGGAATATGAGAAAAAGACGACTTTGTACGTGGAACATCATGTAAATTGAACAGAGTGGGCATACCGGAAACATTAACTCTGTTTACTATCGAAATACGCGGTACCTTGCTACCACCAATTAGAAAATCATGTGGATTCAGACTTGTCCCTAGGATAATGGGTAATGGATTTTTTGACAAGCTTGATTTGATCAAATGAAAATGAACTAAATGATATTTTGAACAATTCCATTGAGGTTAATAATTGCGTTTTATCTAATCGTTTTATTTGGTGCGATAATGTCGAAGTATAACACAATAATAGCACTTAACAGAATCAAAACAGCGCTAAAAACACTAGTTAAAACAAGAAAATAACACAAAAGTGTCGTCATGCTTAACACTAATTATCAATGTCAGAAATGTTCCTCAACTTTATCATTTTTGAAAATACGACGGCCGATTCTTTTCTTGATCAGTATTTTTGTGGGCTTCAGAGTGACCACGAAGCATTCAAAGTGATCATGGCCACAATTGTTATTGAATCCACTTGAATTATTAGGGTTTCCTCGTTTTATAGAACGATTTGAAATGCGTTTTATGTTTAAATATTTAAATTGTTGCGAGGTGTCATCTCGGAAATCCCTGTCTCTTTTCGTTCAAGTTGGTGCAGCTCTAGTATGACCAGACACGCCTTAAAGGGCAAACGGAAAAAGGTCTCAAGTTTCTCTCTGTCCCGTGCAAAGGTCGAAGGCCAAGTTTGTTCCCCAGCAAGTTCACAATGCTGATGATTGCCCTTCTCGTCCACTTGAAATACTTTTGTCAAGATGTTAGCTATGAGTTTGGGTCCTTGACACAAACGAAAACTGAACTCATTTGGACTTGGTTGATGTCTAAGGCCTTTTTTGGCACAGACTCAGACTTATCTCTGCAGAAATGACGTGATTTAAAATAGAGCTTTGAAGTCTGTTTTGAAAGCAAAAAAAAGAGGAAAGAAATAGATTGTCTAAATTGAAGGTTAATCAAGATTCAGGACTGCTTTGTCATACTCTCTGGAATGGCTGATGTAAATAATTCTACTCCCTATTTCCCAGTACAGTTGCAGTTTTAAGAAGCCCCTTTCGCAAAGAGGTTCCTTTCAGTTATCAATTGCTAGCAAGTTATCATGTGTAGGTTCACGAAAGCACTCGATTTCGTACTTAAACATCATTGAACAATTGGCTTAGTGTGTATTACGTACTTTACCTCGACCACAAGCTTTGAGAAGTAAAATCCGATTGGATCCATACGTTCGATTCCAAGAACGAGGGTTCACAAGCAAAGCCTCTTGATTGTAAGCTCTTGCGTGGAATCCTTGTCAAGTTTCCAGCCTTTGATGGATTGGCAGAGGTCGATAGACATGTAAATGTGGCACGAGTCAGAAAGAAATGTCCCCTTGGGATCTGTCCTCAATAGTTTCCACTCCATCCATTCTCACGATCTCATTGAATATGTATCCCTCGCAACGAATGGAATTGCTCCTTGTTATGTAAGAGAGCCTTATCGCACTTTCACCATCTGTTTCCTATGTAAACTCTGACTTTGTTCAAGGTCACAAATACTCAAGTAGTTGTGCTACGTATGGATCAGTCTGTTGACCACAAAAAGCAGATCTGGATCAAAAACAAACCAAGGGGGCTCTTCTTGAGTATAATTATGCAAACCAAGTTGGCAATGGGATTACTGACATTTGGCTGGGTTTACCGACCATATAAGCCTGATGGGGACCCTATTACAATATTGACTTGGAAAAAGTCTTTGGCCTGACCTCATCTACGACGAGCGAGGATCCACTCTCCCAAATGTGTTCCAAATTATTTTCTCAACAGCCTCTCAGAGGGAAAATGGTGCCAAAATGCCTTGAAGCGTGCATGTACGGTACACATGACCTTGAAAGAAGCAGCAAAATAGATATGACAGGTCCGTCGAGGATCCGGAGCATGGCGTGATTGTCCCAGATCCAATTGATTTCCTGGATATTCCACTGGCTTGACTTTTTCCTCTGACTTAATGTCTTATCCACCAATTTGGTTCTCATGCGAATGTCACATGACCCCGCTCGATCCCACGCTCTAAATATACCCTGTTCCATTTGGCCCGAGTAAGTTCAAATTGGAGCTCACTGCAAATGGTCGGCCAAAATTCCATGAACCTGATTACGTCTGCGATGATGACTCCCAAAAGAAAGTGTCATGCTCTGCCATGTTTTGTTGGGGATAATCCTCACATGGCGTGTGTGAAATAGGACCAGATTGGACATGGATCATAGGGCTTCAGTGGTCCACTCGCTACGTTTTGTCCAATGACCCTCAAAAAAGATCGTGTTTCATTGTGCTCGCTCCTTCAACGGCACAGGGGCTGGATTGGCAGTTGGCCTTTGGCCTTTGGCCTTTGATGAAAAGCGGACACAAATTGGTGTCCATTAAGGACGTAATGGACTAAGTATGTTTCGGGCTGATCGAGCGAGGTTAAACGCTCGTCCTCGTGGTAAATGGAACATGTCACCGCTTTTCTTGGGAACGTTAACTTCTTGGAACTCAGCCAGGACTTTTGACATTGGACTTGATCACGTACACTCGTCTTAAGTAGATGGCAATTCAATGCCATCCAAACTTCAAACTGATTGCCGACCCGGAAACTTTGAGTTGAACCCCGTGTGAACTTTTGATTGGTCAGCCCGAGGCTACGAGATCCGGACTTCGTGGCACGAGACGTGGAAAAGTTGGGTTCATTAGCCCTTCATCTTGTGAAGAAGACGTCTTCAGGCATGTTCCATGATTCTAGTCATATACCTGGAATTGTTTCGACCTCAAATGGCTTAGAAGACCACAATGAGATATGATATGATATGCGATATGAATGTTGCTGGTTTAAAACTCTATTGAGGTTCATTCTATGAACTCTTGAGGTCTGTTTGAGTGCTAGTGTTGAACTAGCGCAATCAACCATCACATCATAGATTTTCAAATTCCGATACACAATGTTCATCAGCATCAGATTGGTTCTCCGTCGGGTGGTGTGGTTAGGGTCAAAAAGTTTCCTTGATAAAGGTCGGGCAGGAGAATCAAACCGGAGACCTCTATCATGCTAGGAATTGTACTTTCTACTACGCCACGTCTCCTCCCTTCCTTAGTATTTTAAGTCACTTCTCATCATTTAGCTCTCTATCAACTTTTGTGGTGGCTTGAGGCTACTTCTTAATCAGCAGATATTGATGCCTTGTAGCATTGGAACTAAGAGTATCTAGGATTGGTTGTATCAGTGTGTGCTCTATCAAGTTGTCATCGTGCTTCCCCTTCCTGACAGCTCTGCTTTGGCCCAACTGGTCTTGATTCGGTGCAAAGGCCGCGTTAATATTCTGATTTGTTTTGGCTTCATCAGATATATGCGTTTCCATCTACATATTCTACATATTCCAAAGAACTCCGACTCGGTTTGTTGTTTCAAGGAGGCTATTTCAGGTTTGGAAACGAGCCAGAGAGATGCATCAGGCGTAATGCAAATTCAATTGGGACCAAGACCAGAAACAGGAAAAGTTTGATGAGTCAACAAAGTAATAGAGCACTTTTGAAGGCATTTTCTCCCTTTAAAAGGGTAGTGCAGTCCAGCGTTGAGAGTGAGAAAACAGGGTTTTTAACCAATATATTTTCGGAACAAAAACATGCATTATTCAGTCCCAGCTTCAAAAGCCAATGTACAAGGCTTGGAATGGATCTGTGTGGAATTTTAATATTTCTCCTTTGCTACGCTTGTACGATGAATCAGGGTCTAAAGATTAGCCATGAACTGAGTGCTCCCCGATTGAATAACGCACAAAGCCTTTCTTTTGCTTCTTTTCGAGGCACATTCTTCATTCTTCAACTTATCGATATTTGGGTTGCTCGTTCCACGCTCGCTCTTGTTCCTCAACGAGATCTCGTTTTTATTAATGACTTGTCACCTTCACCTGAGTCACATTTTCTCACTATTTATTGAGTGTGTTTGCTCCAAAAGAACCCCTCGGACAGAATTTGTGACCTTCAAGAAAAAAGATGGCATTGCCCGTTCCACTTGGAAAATGGAACAATTGGATCCATATTTCATGTTTCTCGGCTTCCGAGTGCCTGCCATGTCAACGCCACATTTTTAATAATACAATAAAAAAGGCCCCCTTTCAATACAAGTCGAGTAACCAGTCTCTCCATAAGTAAATGGAGCATTCTCTATCATTACAGGTCTCTGAAGAGAAACGAGTCCACGTTTTCAGAAATTCCCCTGAAGGGTTGCGACTGAGAAGTTTTGATCCAAAAGAGAGAGATGACCCAACTTTTGGGCATAAATTACCACCGTTATGCCCAATTTCAGTCGAATACAAATCCAAGGCTGACTTTCTAATGTTGGGCTTTCGTCTTTGAGCGACGAGAGAAAAGGCTTCCTAGCTCCATGATTATGACATGCTTTTCTGTCAAAGCCCATTGTTTCCTGCTCATTGTCCTTCAAGGGTCGTAATTTCCACGCCCAAAAGTTTGAGACTCGTGTTTGCCAATCAAAATTTCGGCTATATATGGTCCAACTATTTGACGGTGAATAGTTATTTTCTACGGAGATCGTGTAGCAACTCGAAAATTATTGAATAGTCAGACCAACGGCCTTGAATGCAGAAATGCGTCTTTGATGCCCAATGCCATTAAGATATCTCCATTCATTTGACGTTGAGAGAAATATAAATAGAAAAATACAAGCTCATGAATAGCCTGCTTCTCGGCTTTTTGTATGAGAGCACCCAAATGATCAAGTCTATCCCATGACTATCGAATATTTTCCTAATAAAATAAACAATCAAGGCCAAGAACCCAAAGAGCTTTTCATAATGAAGTCGGTAGATAAAACCACAGCAAATACTGAATAGACCAGCATTGATCTGGAAATACGATCGGGATAATCACCGTTATATTTCAAAATGTGCTAGTTTCATTCATAATAAAAGACAAGTTACGGGAACTCAACCGAATGCACTGACCAGAAGAATAAAGGCTCTAAGTGTTTCTTAAAACTGAGGTTAACCAAAGTTTTCCGTACATGTTGCACAACAAGGCGCAAATCTATAATTAGGGCGCAGTGTTTTACCTCCCTTTGGTTTTCAACTTTTCTTCAAGATCATTGATCGGTCATAATTACAACTATTCTGAGCAACGCCTTCAAACCTTTTTAAGACCAATCTATAACCAGTCATTGGACTTCTCACAAGAATCAAGTTCGGAAAATAGTTGTGCAATTAAGTAGAAAGTGCTGGTTTATGATGAGAAACTTTGAAAATGCCAATTTCTTCCCAAAACTCTTATCCACCCGAAACAGGATAGATTTGAACACTGTGAAAGCACCTCAGGATGACCTGAACTCAAAGTACATTGATTAAATGAATTCAGAATTCAGACAAGTGGAAAAATATTCTGAATACCAATCAAAGAAGGCGTTCTATTCACAAGGAATTTCAAGAGAACATTTCGATGAGCTCTTACTGCGTAGATATGGTGAAAAGTGCATCATTTATAGGGCAACAAGCCCGACTTGCGGGCATATTACCATACAGAAGAGATTTTCAAGTACATGCAGCAACATTTTAGGTCTCCTGTTATCTGCATTTGTGCAAGCTCTAGTTCTGTTTTTACGGCGTGTGATAAAAAGACACTCGGTTAGTTTATTGTCAACCCCTAAGGGTTTTAAGCATTTTCAGCTTCTAGCTTTTGTCATTATTCAATCGTAAGGAACGCATTCACAGTCAACATGTTAAAAATATTTTTCAAGATTCATCTTAAATCAATGCACATACCTTCCTTGGTCCATAAAAAGCCCACGATGTACATAGACCTACCTATTCGGTAAATTGGAGAGTGTCGCCAGGATGTGAGGTGGTAGGTTTGGAACTTTCCGGTTCCATAGATAAGAAAGTTTTGACTGTTCTTGTCGCCTACATGATATAGTATGGAGGATGTTCATTCTGCTCGGATTGCATTTCCGAAAGCCATTGCCAACTTAATGAAGTTTTTGTGCAAAGGCCCTCGTTCTTCATTTGCTCGATTCTCCGAGTACTTATTTCGACCTCAGTTTCGAATACGACGAGTACTTTAAGGATTCATTCATTCATTCACTCATTCATTCACTCACTCACTCGGAATTCTGCACCAAAACCAAGTTAAAGCCAAAAAGTTCCAGGGAGCGAAGGGCCCTTTCTTTTCAGGCCTTCTCTCACACACTGAAATTCTCGTCATTGATCAGATCATAACAAGCAATTGCCCTAGTGATCCCTATAGTGTTCCAACTCGATTTCAAAGCGCAGGGCTCCTGAATTATCCGAATATATTTCCTTGCTCAGTGCACCCAAGTTAAGGCAATTTTGTTAACATATATGAAGATCTTAATTAACATAGTTTTGTGTGCAGATTTTCGTGGTATTGAAATTTCAAATATTGTTTTGGTTCAGCTTTATCAAAGTATTAACAGGGTTTCCATGCTAGGTGCGCGCGTTTCTTTCTTATTTTGGAGGACTCAATGTCATAGATATCCAATAGTCCAATGCGAGTCCCTTCAACAAATGGCCAGTAGGCAGTAACAGAAGACCCTAATTAGATGGGTGACGTTCTTTGATTTGGCTGAGGAGTAATCTGATGACCGGAGGCGGGTGAGGTTATCATTCTATGCATATTTTTTTCCATTCTTGGCAAAGTTTCCGTACTCTGTGAGCAAAAAATATGGGTGTAAAGTTTGCCTGAAGCTGAGATAAAAGCAACGGGTACAAAGGCCGAAGAAGAAAGAGGCCCGGGAACCATAGATGTAATGGCGGATTTGAGCGATTGTATGTTGTATGGCAACAATTCAGAATTTCAGTTGGTAAATAGATATTTCACATAAGCTTAGTTTAAGTTCTCTTCAAAGGGCTCATGTTATTTGCAAGAAAAGAAGAATAACTGAGAGGAAAATAAGCAAGAAAGAAAAACAGAGGAGGGATCCTTTTTCTTTTTTGGGGGGTTGCTCCGAATGGACCGGTTTCCCGATATATTGGAATTTTGTATCCTTTACGTCAAGCGCTAACGAACTAACTGCGATGTCATTTGTTCTGTCACATTTGAAGAAGAGCTTCAAGAGCTTTGATAACAGCATACATTTACAGTAAATGGAAAGAAAAATCTTCTGCATCCAAAGAATGGAGCTCCTTCGACAATCGTAAAAATGCCTCGTTTATCACCATTGTTTTCAAAACAAATGATGTTGGCATGTCTCCATCTGCAAGCTAATGAATAAGGAGCCATCAAGAATGAAGACCTTCTTTCCAATGTTGTTTTTCTTGAAACAACCGACCTCATTCCTCCTTATTCCGGCTAAAAAACTCGGCACACAAACTCAACTTTGTTCCATTTCCAAAGTCGCTCTGCTAAGTCATGTACATCTATGATCTCCAATGTGCCAAGGATTTGTGCATGGCCTTGAAAATCCCAGTAGCTTGGTCGATTTTCAAGCCTGTCTCCAAGAATCGAGAAGGAAGCGACGAGTTCGTCTGCCGACGACCCTCAAATCCTTACAAAGGGTCCTTCCTTGTGGGTAGTACATACAGACTAGTCGTATGTAAGGAGACGAGACCCCCACACATAGTACTACATACGCAGGGGAAGACTAGGGTCCTGGGACTTGGTTTCAGATGCGAAGGCCACCTTGGACGGGTTCCCCGGTTTTCTCCAGGCACAACCATTGATCAATTGCCAACAAAACAGCAGCGAGAGCCACTCGACAACCCGAGCGAGATTGAATGAATGGAGTTGGGGCGTTGAAGGTGCGATTTAATCTGGAAAAGCATCCGAGAACCCGACGCTCTGAGTGTACTACGTGAGGTTGGCGATGAATGACTTCCCTCCCGGGCGTCTCTTCTTAAAAGGCAAAAAAACATGTGGGATGTTTGTCTGCCTGCAATGCAACGGGTTTTGCCGCGGATGGGGTCGACTTCCAGTCACGGCTGGCGGAGCATAAGACCAGTGTTGGCATTTCCAAGGTCATACATAGGGAAACAAAGAAGCACTACAAAATGTGAACCCCCTGATGGATCTTCCTTTAATTCCAACTAGAGTTACGGGGAACACAGTGGCTTGTTTTCCGATAAATACAGTAGAGAGATTGCGTTTCCCCATGATGGTGGGTCAATTACAAAAGGCCTCTCCTTCCACTGTCAGTGTTGTGAGATCAACACATCTCACTCCGTGAACAAATACCACGCTCTCTATCCTGAAACACGTCTTTGGATTGGTCGGTTGGTGATCCCAATTGCTTGGGAATTTGTCGGAGGCCCAAGCCCACTTTCCGAGCGAGCATCGGATATCGTTCATTGAAGGCTTAACCACCTCGACAAAGAAGGAAGAAGGCATTCCAAATAGAACTGCTCTGTATGCTGCCTCCGTTTGTTCCTCTAAAAGCAAATATATCACTACCCTACGCCCCCCCCCCTCTCCCCCCTTCTCCGTTCCCTCTCCACACTCATACACACTTGAGATCAGATTTCCCCAGTTGCCTCCATCATCCTATTCCTCGGTTTGCCTCACCTCTGGGTTCTCCTTGGGTCCCCTTTGCTTCAAGTGAAGGCGAAGAAAATCCTCGAATCTCGATTTCACTCACGTTTCCTGTGCTTGATGATCATGATGATTGTGAGTCCTTCGGAGAATCTGGGGCGAGTGGCTCGTCCCTAGAGAGCCACTCTCGAGAGTTCCCGAGATCCTTTGGTCGAAAATAAACTGGAAAGCTTTAAGCCCAATCGCGTTCCAAGGAAGTGTGCCCAATACTGCTGAACTTCTACGGTATCATTACATTCGTACATGATCTTTGTTCTTTGGTATTTCAGGTGTTCCAATGAAAATGGGCAACGATGATCTCACTGAAGAGCAGGTGGCCGAATTCAGAGAGGCCTTCCGATTATTCGACAAAGATGGTGATGGAACCATCACCACCAAGGTGAGTGCCAAGGCCACACGTTTTGGGAGACTTATTGATTGGGAAGCTCGAATGGGCTCCACTTTTATGGTTTCAGTTCCACACGAGCATACACCGTCAATGGCTCTGGTATTGTGTTCCACTGGAGGAAAGTCATAGAGAAGTGGGCCATAAATGGGGTTGCAGAGGCAATAAATTTGCCCTTGCCATTGGCAGAAATTGTTGCTAAAGGCGGAATGGGTGATAAGAACAGACAGTGGAACCTGCCTTTTTAACCATTCAAAACAATACTTTGGTGGCCAGGCTGGCAAACGGGTCCAACCCAGTGGTGTAAAACCATTTTATTTAAAAGCCAACCCATGAAGAAGAACAGAATAGCACGATTTTGCAAAAACGGAAAAAAACCTTATTGAGAAACAAAACAAGTGCTGAAGGTGCATTTTCGGCGACAGGTTGCTCAAAAGGGTAAACGCAATATTTGATCCAAACCGATTTCTACTTATCCGATTAGAGTTCAAGGCTTTTTTCATGCAATGCTGGGAAAATCAATGTTTTTTAAAGAAACAATTGACGTGGCCAATCGTCTTCTGAGTTGCATTTCCATGGAATGAGCTTACGTACGAGTACTTTGCACTAAAAAGAATGAAAATGTGTAATACCTTAGACATCGATCACATGATGTCAACAATCTTTTGATCTAAAGGCAAAAATACAGATCTACATTAGATCCAAGCCTCTTGCCTTCACTTGTTAAAAAGTCAAAAAGTCACGACTTGTGAACATTTACATAACACTTTCGGTAGTTAAAGTGGCATTCATTAAACTTCAAACATTCCTTTTGGTTTCAAAATTACAGAACACCTTATGTGCAATTTTTTTAAACGTAGAATGAAAGAAATGGTCATTCTTGTTCAGAAAAAAATCGGCATTTGATGGCCTCTATATTTTATCTTTGGGCAAAAAATTGAACCAAGCATTGTCAAAGGAACTCTCTTTCCAAAATACAGTGGGAAAGACCCTTCCAATTTTGTTTCTTCAAATTTTAATCATCAGGTCTTGTTTCCGTTAAGAGCTAATGCGCTGAAAAGACCGCTGATTAAATTTAATGACTCCCAGTTCTGAAAACAATGGAAAATCAAGATAAAGTTCTGACATTAAGAGGGGAAAATATAAAAAGCTCCAACATAGCACTGCATAGGGGGAAAAAGATTCTGAAAGGCTCGAGTCATTTCCCGTGACTTGTTTGTTCACTGAAATGACTTGCCAGTCTTAAGCTTTGTTTCAACAGAAAAGATACCTTCATGAGAATAAGCCAAGAATACAAATGATTCCAGATTTTACCGCGCTAACTTGAAAGTACATTTTACCGACGCCAAAGATAAAATTTTTGGAATTGCATTAGCCACCTCGGTACTAAATATTACAGAAAACATAGAATACGTAGGCTTTTGCTTCAGTCAAAAAATTCGCGAGTTTTTTGCTCAAATTGACTTCCTATCATATCCGAGTCTTTATTTGATCCAGGAAAATTTTCTCGGACTCGTTTACAGCCCTACTGGAATATGGCCACCAATCAATTGAAAAGAACAACCATTTTCGAGACACATTGCTTAGCTGTAATGCCCCATGATGCTTGAAATTTACTGTTGGTACTAAAGGCTAAAGAAAACGGAAGACCTTTGACATTTTTTTGCATCCGGAAATCAGCGCCCGGTTCGTCTTGGCCAAGACGACTGATTGGCCTACGCCTATGGAAGTCTGAATTGGGTTCCAAGCTGTGCATGGAACGTGCCCAGAATATGAAAGGGATGAAGGGTCCAATTGTGCGGCCCTCAGGCTTAATTCAGGTTAAGAATCGGCATCAAAACGAGAGGACCTGGCCAATAAGAATAATTTGAGGCTTGCAATATCGGCAAATCCCCTCGTGACCTAAACCATCTCGATTTCCGGGCCATCATTGTGCGGGCTTGGCATTGGTTTTTCGGCCGTTGATCCACGCTGGACTTGAGTGGGAGAAACCCAGAATCCAGTAGATTGCTCCATCAAATATATGAGTTATGCTCCTACTAGTAAGGAATAGCCGACAAAGGGACGAGGGAATATGACCAAATAAAGGCCAGCTGAGCTGGCTCTCCTGAGGCCAAAGTGGGTCCTTGGAGCATTACCAGAAGTTTCGACAAATTTATGAGCACAAGGAACTACTGTTTGCTTCCCGCTCTTCGCTAGTATAACAACATCAACGAAAAAAACATCAGCCACTTCTCCTGGATTACAATGGAACAAGAGACATGCATGCCACAAACACATTAGGCGAGGCATCTTCCTTCCTTTTCAAAACAAGCCGAGGCACACTATATATCTCGCCAGAAACTTGGCCCAATCGTATTACTATTAGTTCGAGAACAGGCGGCACCATTTGAGAACCAGATATTTGTCGACGAGACCAAGGGCACCAAGGCACCGAGAACCTCACTAGCAACAGCAGCAGGGACACATGAAGGAAAGTTTTGGAAACAGAAGAGCCTTTTAAGGAAAAAGTTTGTCTTCCCACCAGGTGACATGACTAATGCAGCCATATTTTGAAGGAGAAAGAGAAAAAAAAGCAAAAAAAAAACCTTACAACATTACCGAGTCCCATGTCATGTGTGGTTTGTTCCATTCTTAAGGAGTGTACGCCCTACTTTCGTCCGGGGACAAGCTAGTCGTACTTGAAGATTTTTACCATAACCTTCCTGTCTGTAAGAATATAGATTCTAGGAGACTTGTCAAAACTTGATTGATTTCTAGATCGATGAATGTGCCGATTACCTTGATCTTTATACGGTAGGGATTTGTCTGGTGAGTGGTTCTTGCAAGCATATACTAGATTAATTCGAGATTGACCATCCCAAAATGTTCAAAAATCATAGCGAGAAAGTTTCATACTGTGAGTTCGGGGAAGTTAATTACCACATTATCAATGCCTTGGTTTTCCCACGTGGATTTTTATGTGTCTGATATCACAACGGTTCTCCCGTCTGTCAGTAAAAACTGAAAGCAGAAAAATGTACCATAAGCGTACTTCGGTGAGTACGCAGTGGCGGCTTTACACTACAATGAAAAACCAGGATTGAATTCGGTTTGAGTATGGAAGTAGGACTAGTGCTGGGGTGAGTCCATTCTCGAGTCCGAGTTCTTTCTAAAAGACTCAAGCCCCGATTTGTGGAAAAGGTATCTTATTCTTTGCTTTAAATTTCGCAATATGATCATGTCTTTTTGTTCGACTTGAGTACACTGAAGGACTCGAACCCTCTGCTAGTCCCATTTCAATCCTCAAACCGGATTCAATCCTGGTTTCCCATCGTAGTGTAAAGCCGCACTTAGATTTTGAAGCGGATAAACACTCGGATGATAGCTAAATGCACCCATCTTGCCTTGTCTTGATGGACATGTCAGACTTTCTCATGTATGTACTGATGAAATAAAAGGGGTCAAAATCAGCTCAAAGTGAACACCAAATGCTAGAACATAATTTATACATGGCTAGACCAATATGGCAACCCTGACTGTTGACTAAATTTTCAGCGCCTTTCCCAATTCACAGAAAATCTGTCGAATATGCAACCGAGAAGAACAATTCAACATAAAACGATTTTTAAAGGCTTGACAGACTAACAGTAAATGTCACCTCTTATTTAGGAGATGTAACAAAAAGTGAACATGTTCCCGTTCTTCGCGAGATCCTTTTTCATACAGTATTGGTTCTGACAATATCTTGGCCCATTCTTGTCGACATACTTTCAATCTTTTTTCACTTTGTTGAAAAAGCACTTTCTTTTAGGCTGGGACAAGGACCAAATAGCCCCACAGGGTTCGATCACTTCCTGAAGTTATGGAGACTCCATTCCACTTTTTCAAAAAAGGAAAGACATGATGTGAAGAGCAAATGGGAATCCGTTTGTGATTTATCAACAACATTTGGAGCACCCAGACATGAAAATACATTAGTCTACCCCTACTTCTTCCTAGTGCATTTGTAACACCATGCGGCTTTCCGTTATACTTTAAATGGTTACCCTTTCAAGGGAAAGATTTGCTTTCAGTGCAAGTTGGTCCATAACGTGCCTTCGATGAAGTAAATCGGTGAGATTTCGTTTTCCTTGTGTTCCTTAATGGTCCAGACTCTTCTCCCTTGATGTCTCTTTGGCTCAACTAAATGCATTTTCCAATCAAGCCATTAAGATCTCGAATGCTCGAGTTTCGCATTCATGCCCTCTTGACACGCCTACAATTTCAGCTAAATCCGCTACAACCAACCGTCTTCCCCTGGCCTTTAGTACCGTGTAATGACGGCTACTCGTTCACTTGGGATTCTGCAACTCGTGTCTGGCTTCTATCGGCATCTTTCACATTCGAGCCAGACGCTTTTTTTGCCAACCCTTTCTTGCTTTTGAGAAGAGGAAACTTGAATGATTGTGGTTACTTTACAAATGTCGATTTGCAGATGCAACCTTCAAATTCTTCATGTTTCTCGTCGTATTGTTTGGTTACAAGCAATATGTGGGACCAAGGTTTTGTTGTTATGCAGGACGCATCAATGTCGACGCGAGACACTCAAAAATCTTTTAATGAAGATGAACAATCCCTCTTTAGGCCACCGAGTTGATCCTCAAAAGTAGAGTACTACTTTCAGGCCTTGAAAGATACGTGGGTTAGTGAAGGCCGTTGGAAGAAGGATGGGGACGTTCCAGAGTCAGCACAACAAGGAAAAAGGAACCCGACCAAAGAGAGACCAGAGTCGGTTTGTCCATTCCTCCGGCCGAGTGTTTGCGTGTGCGTTTTGTATGAAACATGAAACCAATTCATTTATTCCTTCCTCGAGCCAAATACCCATGTTGTGCTAGCTATTGTCCGCGGACAAACGAACTGATCAAGAGCAAAAGGGATCAATATTCTCCATCCGCTTTGTAGCAAGAGATGCCAACGGAATAAGAAATGACAAACAGGACCCAAAACCAGTTGGTAGTCTCCCTTTACAATTGACATCAAAGAGCCTTCAGGAGATTCGATCATTCTCTGAAGTGTTCCACTATTGGAACTGAAACTGAAGCACCATTGAAAAGGCTGAGGTGCAAGAAAGACGAAATACATGGACAAATATCTTTGCTCCGTCATTCCGTTGTGAATTTGAGTTTAAAAAGATCATATGCAAAATTTCAGCACGATTGTGTCTCACGTGTTGTAGCAAATTGAAATTTGTATTACCTTTGTACTGACTCGTGTCATTAGCAGGCCAACTTTCAAATAATGTATGTACCAATGAAATGAATTTTTTACAAGCAAACTTTGTATTTCTCCTTTCAAGATTAAGTGCAACTGACCGAGGCTCCCTATGATTAGCATTGAATCTTTGTTAATCATAATTACTATCGATCACCTCTTTGTCTTTGATCATCCAATTTCTAGCGGAGCGTCACGAACTTTTAAAATGAAACAATAGCAATCTGGGCCACATGTCCGCAATGATTTTCCTTGTTTTTTGTATGCTTGATCGAT
>NC_081444.1:13904858-13905449 GCF_007210705.1 Tigriopus californicus | reverse complement strand
CTGGTTCTCAAATGGTGCCGCCTGTTCTCGAACTAATAGTAATACGATTGGGCCAAGTTTCTGGCGAGATATATAGTGTGCCTCGGCTTGTTTTGAAAAGGAAGGAAGATGCCTCGGCCTAATGTGTTGTGGCATGCATGGTCTCTTGTTCCATTGTAATCCAGGAGAAGTGGCTGATGTTTTTTTCGTTGATGTTGTTATACTAGCGAAGAGCGGGAAGCAAACAGTAGTTCCTTGTGCTCATAAATTTGTCGAAACTTCTGGTAATGCTCCAAGGGACCACTTTGGCCTCAGGAGAGCCAGCTCAGCTGGGCCTTTATTTGGTCATATTCCCTCGTCCCTTTGTCGGCTATTCCTTACTAGTAGGAGCATAAATCATATATTTGATGGAGCAATCTACTGGATTCTGGGGTTTCTCCCATCAAGTCCAAGCGTGGATCAACGGCCGAAAAACCAATGCCAAGCCCCGCACAATGATGGCCCCGGAAATCGAGATGGCTTGAGGTCACGAGGGGATTTGCCGATATTGTAAGCCTCAAATTATTCTTATTGGCCAGGTCCTCTCGTTTGATGCCGATTCTTAACCTGAAT
>NC_081444.1:13898363-13904822 GCF_007210705.1 Tigriopus californicus | reverse complement strand
GGCTCGAGGAAGGAATAAATGAATTGGTTTCATGTTTCATACAAAACGCACACGCAAACACTCGGCCGGAGGAATGGACAAACCGACTCTGGTCTCTCTTTGGTCGGGTTCCTTTTTCCTTGTTGTGCTGACTCTGGAACGTCCCCATCCTTCTTCCAACGGCCTTCACTAACCCACGTATCTTTCAAGGCCTGAAAGTAGTACTCTACTTTTGAGGATCAACTCGGTGGCCTAAAGAGGGATTGTTCATCTTCATTAAAAGATTTTGAGTGTCTCGTCGACATTGATGCGTCCTGCATAACAACAAAACCCTTGGTCCCACATATTGCTTGTAACCAAACAATACGACGAGAAACATGAAGAATTTGAAGGTTGCATCTGCAAATCGACATTTGTAAAGTAACCACAAATCATTCAAGTTTCCTCTTCTCAAAAGCAAGAAAGGGTTGGCAAAAAAGCGTCTGGCTCGAATGTGAAAGATGCCGATAGAAGCCAGACACGAGTTGCAGAATCCCAAGTGAACGAGTAGCCGTCATTACACGGTACTAAAGGCCAGGGGAAGACGGTTGGTTGTAGCGGATTTAGCTGAAATTGTAGGCGTGTCAAGAGGGCATGAATGCGAAACTCGAGCATTCGAGATCTTAATGGCTATTGGAAAATGCATTTAGTTGAGCCAAAGAGATCAAGGGAGAAGAGTCTGGACCATTAAGGAACACAAGGAAAACGAAATCTCACCGATTTACTTCATCGAAGGCACGTTATGGACCAACTTGCACTGAAAGCAAATCTTTCCCTTGAAAGGGTAACCATTTAAGTATAACGGAAAGCCGCATGGTGTTACAAATGCACTAGGAAGAAGTAGGGGTAGACTAATGTATTTTCATGTCTGGGTGCTCCAAATGTTGTTGATAAATCACAAACGGATTCCCATTTGCTCTTCACATCATGTCTTTCCTTTTTTTGAAAAAGTGGAATGGAGTCTCCATAACTTCAGGAAGTGATCGAACCCTGTGGGGCTATTTGGTCCTTGTCCCAGCCTAAAAGAAAGTGCTTTTCAACAAAGTGAAAAAAGATTGAAAGTATGTCGACAAGAATGGGCCAAGATATTGTCAGAAACCAATACTGTATGAAAAAGGATCTCGCGAAGAACGGGAACATGTTCACTTTTTGTTACATCTCCTAAATAAGAGGTGGACATTTACTGTTAGTCTGTCAAGCCTTTAAAAAATCGTTTTATGTTGAATTGTTCTTCTCGGTTGCATATTCGACAGATTTCTGTGAATTGGGAAAGGCGCTGAAAATTTTAGTCAACAGTCAGGGTTGCCATATTGGTCTAGCCATGTATAAATTATGTTCTAGCATTTGGTGTTCACTTTGAGCTGATTTTGACCCCTTTTATTTCATCAGTACATACATGAGAAAGTCTGACATGTCCATCAAGACAAGGCAAGATGGGTGCATTTAGCTATCATCCGAGTGTTTATCCCGCTTCATAAATCTAAGTGCGGCTTTACACTACGATGGGAAACCAGGATTGAATCCGGTTTGAGGATTGAAATGGGACTAGCAGAGGGTTCGAGTCCTTCAGTGTACTCAAGTCGAACAAAAAGACATGATCATATTGCGAAATTTAAAGCAAAGAATAAGATACCTTTTTCACAAATCGGGGCTTGAGTCTTTTAGAAAGAACTCGGACTCGAGAATGGACTCACCCCAGCACTAGTCCTACTTCCATACTCAAACCGAATTCAATCCTGGTTTTTCATTGTAGTGTAAAGCCGCCACTCGTACTCACCGAAGTACGCTTATGGTACATTTTTCTGCTTTCAGTTTTTACTGACAGACGGAGAACCGTTGTGATATCAGACACATAAAAATGCCACGTGGGAAAACCAAGGCATTGATAAGTGTGGTAATTAACTTCCCCGAACTCACAGTATGAAACTTTCTCGCTATGATTTTTGAACATTTTGGGATGGTCAATCTCGAATTAATCTTAGTATATGCTTGCAAGAACCACTCACCAGACAAATCCCTACCGTATAAAGATCAAGGTAATCGGCACATTCATCGATCTAGAAATCAATCAAGTTTTGACAAGTCTCCTAGAATCTATATTCTTACAGACAGGAAGGTATGGTAAAAATCTTCAAGTACGACTAGCTTGTCCCCGGACGAAAGTAGGGCGTACACTCCCTTAAGAATGGAACAAACACACATGACATGGGACTCGGTAATGTTGGTAAGGTTTTTTTTTGCTTTTTTTTTCTCTTTCTCCTTCAAAATATGGCTGCATTAGTCATGTCACCTGGTGGGAAGACAAACTTTTTCCTTAAAAGGCTCTTCTGTTTCCCAAAACTTTCCTTCATGTGTCCCTGCTGCTGTTGCTAGTGAGGTTCTCGGTGCCCTTGGTGCCCTTGGTCTCGTCGACAAATATCTGGTTCTCAAATGGTGCCGCCTGTTCTCGAACTAATAGTAATACGATTGGGCCAAGTTTCTGGCGAGATATATAGTGTGCCTCGGCTTGTTTTGAAAAGGAAGGAAGATGCCTCGGCCTAATGTGTTGTGGCATGCATGGTCTCTTGTTCCATTGTAATCCAGGAGAAGTGGCTGATGTTTTTTTCGTTGATGTTGTTATACTAGCGAAGAGCGGGAAGCAAACAGTAGTTCCTTGTGCTCATAAATTTGTCGAAACTTCTGGTAATGCTCCAAGGGACCACTTTGGCCTCAGGAGAGCCAGCTCAGCTGGGCCTTTATTTGGTCATATTCCCTCGTCCCTTTGTCGGCTATTCCTTACTAGTAGGAGCATAAATCATATATTTGATGGAGCAATCTACTGGATTCTGGGGTTTCTCCCATCAAGTCCAAGCGTGGATCAACGGCCGAAAAACCAATGCCAAGCCCCGCACAATGATGGCCCCGGAAATCGAGATGGCTTGAGGTCACGAGGGGATTTGCCGATATTGTAAGCCTCAAATTATTCTTATTGGCCAGGTCCTCTCGTTTGATGCCGATTCTTAACCTGAATTAAGCCTGAGGGCCGCACAATTGGGAGCCCTTCATCCCTTTGCATATTCTGGGCACGTTCCATGCACAGCTTGGAACCAAATTCAGACTTCCATAGGCGTAGGCCAATCAGTCGTCTTGGCCAAGACGAACCGGGCGCTGATTTCCGGATGCAAAAAAATGTCAAAGGTCTTCCGTTTTCTTTAGCCTTTAGTACCAACAGTAAATTTCAAGCATCATGGGGCATTACAGCTAAGCAATGTTGTCTCGAAAATGGTTGTTCTTTTCAATTGATTGGTGGCCATATTCCAGTAGGGCAATAAAAGAGTCCGAGAAAATTTACCTGGATCAAATAAAGACTCGGATATAATAGGAAGTCAATTTGAGCAAAAACTCGCGAATTTTTTGACTGAAGCAAAAGCCTACGTATTCTATGAATTTCTGTAATATTTAGTACCGAGGTGGCTAATGCAATTCCAAAAATTTTATCTTTGGCGTCGGTAAAATGTACTTTCAAGTTAGCCGGTAAAATCTGGAATCATTTGTATTCTTGGGCTTATTCTATGAAGGTATCTTTTAATGTTGAAACAAAGCTATAAGACTGGCAAGTCATTTCAGTGAACAAACAAGTCACGGGGAATGACTCGAGCCTTTCAGAATCTTTTTCCCCCTATGCAGTGCTATGTTGGAGCTTTTTATATTTTCCCCCTCTTAATGTCAGACTTTATCTTGATTTTCATTGTTTTCAGAACTGAGGAGTCATTAAATTTAATCAGCGTCTTATTCAGCGCATTAGCTCTTAACGGAAACAAGACCTGATGATTAAAATTTGAAGAAACAAAATTGGAAGGGTCTTTCCCACTGTATTTTGGAAAGAGAGTTTCCTTTGACAATGCTTGGTTCAATTTTTTGCCCAAAGATAAAATATAGAGGCCATCAAATGCCGATTTTTTTCTGAACAAGAATGAACCATTTCTTTCATTCTACGTTAAAAAAATTGCACATAAGGTGTTCTGTAGTTTTGAAACCAAAAGGAATGTTTGAAGGTTTAATGAATGCACTTTAACTACCGAAAGTGTTATGTTAAATGTTTCACAAGTCGTGACTTTTGACTTTTTAACAAGTGAAGGCAAGAGGCTTGGATCTAATGTAGATCTGTATTTTTGCCTTTAGATCAAAAGATTGTTGACATCATGTGATTCCTTAATAGCCAGTGGTGGAATCCAAATGAGTAACACTAAACTTTAAGCAAAATATGGCAAATTTCAGGGTGAGGCATTTCAAGCCCCACATCTTGAATCTGTTGTTGTTCAGTTCATATTAAGTCACCCTGACAAAAATCACTTCAAGTTCCTCTATGTATTGCTTTTATCCACCTCTGTACTAATATGCCCTCAGAACAATTTAGAAAACGGTTGAATATCCCAAATGGGAATAAGCAACCCTATTTTCATTGGGCTTTCACCATTAAGAAAATGTACCCATCTTATATTGTTGATTCATATTTTTGAGGTCTAGCCAAATTTTCAAAAAAATGGAACATTTGGGCTACGGTCAATCAATATATTAGGTTTTATTAGTTTGATCCTAATTGATTCTAGCTCCAATTCAGAGATACTAGAGGAAAAATATATGAATAACATCAGTTTCAAAAATAGTTGTGTCCTAATGGCATGCAAAATTGTCGCAATAAGCATACTTATTTGCTTGATGCCCTGACTAGATATTTTGCCTTATGAGGTTTGAGGAGATGGCATTCGACGTACTTTACAATGATTGTTTGTTCATTATCATTAGGTGCTTTATAAGAATGCAAAGTTGATAAAACAAATCACATTGATGGACATACATTTTTAGCACATTTCTCTAAAAGTCTAATGACGGATATTTATTCCCATGAAAAGTTATTGCATTCAATCAATGGGCCCATTGAGTAATGTGCCTTAAGGCCACGTGGAACAAAAAGTAACTCGTCAATAAGTTTAAGTTGTTATCAAAAGGCAAAAGAGTCCTGTTTTGCTATTTTGTAAAGCTCACAATCTGTACCATGCTTAGTTATCTTTTCAAACACACCTCATTCGCTCCTTTAAAACTATGTAAATTTTGCAATCAAATCCCCTATTCGAGTGCATTCGCATTGATGCCTTCACTAGAAAACTGGTTGCGATAGAATTGATGATGTCATCAGCGGACTTTCGTATGTTAGATAAAGGTAAGAAAAGGAAATGGAAAGCGAGGAACGGCCAACAGGTCTCGACCCTGAATTCCATCAAGAACTCCGTGCCCATTTCTAGCGGTGAATACATAAATGTGTTGTATATCGAATTTCTACCATATCTAGCAAAACCAGAGGAAAGGAGCATCACTAGAATAAATAATTGTCAAACACAGTGTTTTGGCACGTTTTGTTATTAATCTTATAGACAGAGGGCTTCTTACTTCTCTACATTGTCTTTGGAATAGGAAAACCCAATAGTGATATTGCAACAAAAAAAACCATTGAATATTGTGGAACACATACTTAAGTGTTTAAAATCAACTTAAAAAAACTTTACGCGGATGAAAATCACCTTTTTCCAACACCACTGTAAATCACCAAAACTAATGCATTTAAATACACTCACATCGCTTTTTAATCACGACTCTGTCCCCGTTTCGTGAAATTTGAGCTTTTCTACCATATTCCATTTACTCCGCCAGAAGCTTACTCACAAATATGCAACGAGAATGGACTAGAATATGGACCACTAAACTTTCCCAAGCTCGGCCAATTTCTGCTCGGTTAGTTTAATTCGCAATTTAGATCGAGATTCAACTTAGTGAGTTGGTTAGTTAGAAAGTAGGAAAGTAGCTCGGACTTCGGGCTAAAAGAAACCACGGGACGACGAAATGGCGTCGATCAAATTGGAGAGCTGATTGGATTTCGACTGATCCTCCTTAACATTTTGCGCCGAGATCCTCCTCTTGTCCTTGCCTTAAGAGTGTGTTCCTCTGTTCGTCCAAACTGCCCCCTTTTCCCTTCTTTGTTCCACTCGAATGAGTGCTCGTAAAGTTGGAACAGGTTTCTCGAGCTGCCCCGAGGCAAAATCCCTTTCCCTACTATACCTATACCAGGCCTGACAACAATCATCGAGGGTGAGAGTTGCGTGCCATTTCCAAATTCTACCACTCGCTTATGACACATGAAACTGGACCTTTTAATGCCTGACTGCTGGGCAGTTTGGGCCGCTTGTGCTCCTGAGCCCCATCCCTCAGCGTTGTACCAAAGTCCCACACGAGGAGCAGATGGAAGGAGGATTTTGTCTCTTTTATGAGACCACTTAAAAATGTCCTCTGTCCCTTGTCCTCATCCCTTGACGTTTGTCTTCATGCTTTTGATATCCTTTGTCTTTCCCTGTGGAACCTTGACGCAAGGAACGGAATTTAGCCCCCATTCAGCTCATCCACAGACAT
>NC_081444.1:13896177-13897448 GCF_007210705.1 Tigriopus californicus | reverse complement strand
TTCAAAAGTAGAAAGCTGAGAACGAAATCGGTGGGAGCGGACCCAAAATTGAAGGAGAGAACTACACGGCAAATAAATGGTCGCGGCTTTCGTGAACGGATTGGTAAAAAGAGATCAAAGGCAGGGATAGACTCTTTTTCCTTCAATCCTCAAAACACACGAGGAGGCGTTCGCATCGCCTTTTCAATCGGAGAATTTGGCTTTCAACTAATTGGATCGGGGAGGAGGAAAAGTTCGTGTCTGGGTAAAAATACCTTCATTTCTCTCCAGGAACTGGCCACCGTGATGAGATCCTTGGGCCAAAACCCCACGGAAGCAGAGTTGCAGGACATGATCAATGAGGTCGACGTGGACGGGAATGGATCCATCGAGTTCGAAGAGTTCCTCACCATGATGTCCAAGAAGGTCAAAGAGAACGAAAGCAGCAACGACATCAAGGAGGCCTTTAGAGTCTTTGACCGAGATGGTGACGGTTACATCTCGGCCGAGGAGCTCGGACAGGTATGTGATGATTACAAGACTTTCACGAAACCATATTCAGAGAACTTGTGACCAACTATAGTACACGCACAGTAGGTAACCGCATGGAATGAGGTCTAGCTAAATTTCTCAAGTTTCTTCTCAAGAACCTCGGCACGCCCTAAGCTCTGTCTCAAAAGAAACTTTGAAAGAAAGGGTTGTGGCCAAATCGAAAAGGTTAACGGCCTTTGAAGAAAAGTTCATTTTAAATTGCCTTCAACTGGCTTGGTTGATTCGCACACTCTTTCAGCTTGTAAGTGATTTAGTAAGGCAAAAAAAAGTCACGTGACAAGGTCTAAATTCGGCAATTTCTTAATCCCTGTGAAGACGGCTTAACGAGTTGAGACGTTCAAAAATGTGTTGAAGCGGGATAGGAGGCAGATCTCTTAATCGGATTAGTTTCTAGAAGACGTTTTGAAAGTTAGTTTCATAAACGAGAGAGAAAGAGAGAGGGCAATACATCCATTGTTTAAAGTCCTTTGTGAAACTCTAGTAGCACCTGGCTCGCGGAAACTGGTTCATGTACAGATATCCTCATTTCAGGTGATGCAAACCCTGGGCGAGAATCTCACCCAAGAGGAAATTGACGAGATGATCCGTGAAGCCGATCTGGATGGCGATGGCAAGGTGTGCTATGAGGAATTTGCCACCATGATGAGCCACAAAGGGGCTGCCTAGAGGCATATCATCATCCCCCCCCCCTAAACGCGCTCACACCAGCTTTAATCCGAGCTTCGAGCGGCGTCATCTCT
>NC_081444.1:13895071-13895177 GCF_007210705.1 Tigriopus californicus | reverse complement strand
ACAGCTGAAGCCCATTTTAGGACTTATTTTGGTTTTTTGCTAAAAAGGTCTTTTTTGTTCCACCCTTGACGTGATGTCGTAAATGAAGATATTATGCTGCCAATTC
>NC_081444.1:13894174-13895036 GCF_007210705.1 Tigriopus californicus | reverse complement strand
CAGCTTTAATCCGAGCTTCGAGCGGCGTCATCTCTTGCCAAAGGAAAATTTGCTCAATAACCATTCCACATGCTCTGAAGACGTCTTGGAGCTCCCTTGAGACCCTTCCATGGTTTGACCACATTAATGTCCTTCACTCCGCTTGCATACAACGCCTATATAGAGAGGAGGCAGAAGACCAAAGACGTCCTTGGCCTTGATATTTCATTTCTTGTTCTACATATGATTGGGAAGTTTGCTTAACAATTGGATAGAGTAGGCAATCTTGCCCCAGCGATCGTTTCCATGCTAGGAGATTATCCATGACCATCCTATGCTTAGTAACGCAACAGAGGATTAGACAATTCACATAGCATATCTCTCGTATATTATCATTCAATTTTCGTCTGGCTTGAACACTAAGAAAGCTTTCATTAGATTATTGAATTAGATGAAGGACTAACTAACAAGGGCTCTTTGCATTCGGCGATTCGGCGCTATCATCATCAATATTCTCTTTAACATTATTGCTCATATTTTTTGTAGATATCATCATGTAGAATTCGAAATAAATAATCGCTGACATGCACTTGTTACAATCGCAAACATTGGTCACCCTGATGAACAGCATTTGTCTCTTTGAGACTCTTTTTTGACTTAAAAGAGACAAGTAGGATGCAAGATAAACGGAGAAAAGACTTCAATTTGCAGGATCATTGGCACAAAGTGCCCTTGGGAGGCCAAAGCAATTCTCGATGAAGGCTCGAAGCCTCTCAAGTTGGATACTAACGCAATGGCCTTCATGGTCTGGTGAGTGTGCAATTCCGGATTGTGGCAAATTGTTGAGCATAATTGAGAACACAGATAGCGGCATTGTTCTCAA
>NC_081444.1:13893926-13894132 GCF_007210705.1 Tigriopus californicus | reverse complement strand
AACTTTGTCCCTCGCACTCTGTGTGTTTCAAAAGTAGAAAGCTGAGAACGAAATCGGTGGGAGCGGACCCAAAATTGAAGGAGAGAACTACACGGCAAATAAATGGTCGCGGCTTTCGTGAACGGATTGGTAAAAAGAGATCAAAGGCAGGGATAGACTTTTTTCCTTCAATCCTCAAAACACACGAGGAGGCGTTCGCATCGCCT
>NC_081444.1:13889219-13893819 GCF_007210705.1 Tigriopus californicus | reverse complement strand
GAGAGGGGGTTTCTCGAGATGGCCTAGAATTAATTGTTTTAGTCAGGCTGGCCTTCGTTGGCTCGTCGGGGTTCGCAGAAAAAAACGCGCAGTGGCTGTTCCAGCCTAGGAAGGAAGAAGATTGAAGAGATAGCATTTTGACTTGGAAATCTTCCAAATGAGCCCTGACACTCAACATAGAATGGAAAGCCAGTTGCATCATATTAGAGGCTAGAAATGAGCTTTCTCCACCCACGGGCTCATTGACAGGGTTCTCAGCGAAAATTAAATTTGGAGGATTGACGACCACCACATCTCGACCAGAGAGAGGTCATTGCGAGAGACCTCTTGTGTCGTTCCATTCTTCATTTTTTGCGCCCATTGATCTCCACGCACACAAAGCATCCCCCCCCACACACACAAAAAAAGAGGATGGGTCACGTTCCAAGAGATTCGAGATCCCCATTCTTAAGAGGAAATCTTAATCTATGTGATGGGGTAAACTTCTCGCCAACTGAGCAGACTGGCAGATCAATGTCGACCTATAAATTGCAGAATCACGACGGTTAATTCGGGCTTAACTCCTAACTACTTTATGCTGGCTAGCGCCATAAATTGAGACTTGAAACTTTGTCCCTCGCACTCTGTGTGTTTCAANCTGCTGGAGTTGTACGCGTAGACTACATTTCCCGCTAGCAATTAGAAAAGAGTAACAATGAAAATTTCCTCTCGTATAATAATAAATAGCCTTTAGATGGCAGCTCAAAATTAATTTTAACCAAGGTCTTTGTAAGATTAGATGTTTGCTCGATTCGCTAAAGGACAGCTGAAGCCCATTTTAGGACTTATTTTGGATTTTTGCTAAAAAGGTCTTTTTTGTTCCACCCTTGACGTGATGTCGTAAATGAAGATATTATACTGCCAAGTCTTTTTGGCACACCCAAGACCCATAATGTGGGGAACCTTTAAGCCCCGTTTTCGTGCCTAAATGCCATCAAACATATGTTTTGGTGGCTTAATGGAGGAATGTCAATGTGGAACCGCAAGGACTCTAGACATGCACGATGAAAGCACTTTTTGGCGCCATCTCATCCTGACATGACAGGAAAATGAGCTTCCAAACTTTGAAGGGGAAGGGCTAGCTCTTTATCGAGCCAATATTGAAATTTAAGCACCAATATGGCTGTGAAGGTTTTCGCTCACCTCCATACTGTGATAGTGCTGGTGGCAAGCATGCCAATCCCATTGTGATTTTGGAATAAATGGACGGAAATCCGCTGTTCCAACGTTAGCTATGCTTGTGGTGAACCTCAGGAGTCGGCGGGTTTGCAAGGCATAATCGCTATGGTGTTTTTGCAATCGATACGCTTCGCTGGCCAAGCAGTTTTCTTCCATGGCACACTGCAAAGAAGGTCATTAAGACATTACTTTAAATCTATGTTTCTAATTAGAGAAAAAGCGTGCCTCTTCGGAGATTGAAATCACCAAACTATGAAGCAATATTTACTTTTTAACAGAATAGAGTTTTATGTTTTCATGGTTTAGTCAGATATTTCAACGAACTCTTTTAGTGTTGGCCTTAAAGATCGTAACAAACAAGGATTCTAAAGCAAAAATAAACCACATCAACTTATTAGCAAGCAGGTTGGGTGATTCCAAAGTGGAAGTTCCTTATTTGAGCCTCACTTGCAGGAAGAACAGTTGTTTGTCCTCTAGATGGGCCGAGCTCATGAGCTCGTATATGTCGGGTTCCAAATCGGATTGGTTTTCCACACAAACTACACTAGCCACATCCAGCTTGCCTGTTCCTGGACAAAAATTGTCCAGATCGTGCTGACACTCATAAAGAGACTCCTCGTTGCCTTTACAAGACACACCAGTAAGCACTGGTTGTGGAACAGAGCTCGTTCCATTCCTGATTTCTAGAGCTGGACTAAAATGGAAGGTTTGTGGGGCAGAGGAGGCGTATTTCAACCCAAGTTCCCGGCATACAACCTAAAAATACACGGAACTGAAGTGCTCACTTCATCCCAACCTTTCAAGATTTTGTACCATAGCTTCGGGTATGCCCCAACCGTCGCCACAGACGGTCCTCCATTGATTTTGACCTTCGATGAGAACCTCAACGCGACCTAGAGCAATTACAATGTAGTATTTGAAAAACGTTTGTTTTTGTTGTGCGTTGATTTCAAATGGAACCAGATTAAAATCCCACGTTTATGAACGTGTCTCAAGGGTGTTCCAAGTTTTGATCCTTATTACCCTCTTCCGGAACTCTTCCTCCTCGAATGCGCACTTCAATGTCTTTATGAGCCCCGGCAATGGGCGTTTTTGGTTTGGGAGTGGTTGTCGGGGGAGGAACTGTGGTTGGCGGAAGAGGTTCCTTGCAACGAACACCGCGGCTTCCGTAGATTCACAATCGTTGATGCCCCAACCATCGAACCTGGGAAAATATCGGCACTCTGAATCTACATGACAGAGACCAGTGTTGATATACAAAGGCTATTTATATGGCCTTACTAAGATTTGATGGAAGCACCCAAACATATTTTTTTGGCATTTTTGCTAGACCACAAAAAAAGCGACAACATTGATTTTATTGCCTTATGGAATTCTACGTCGCTCAGATTGAAAAGTTAACTGAACATGACTATCGTGTGAGAAACTAGTTTCTTAAGAATCTATATAATGGAAACTAGGAGCACGCTTAGTTAGTTAGGTCTCAGATATCAGGATATAATCTAATCCCTACTGAGTTATTTGTAATTCAATCGTCCTGTTTCCATTCGCTTAGCTTGAAAATGTCTCCGTTATACGTGAAAGGTCCACACAAAAAAATGCGAGTTTTCAACAACCCAATAATTATTCATATTTTTCGCGAACAATCTCAAAATAGCTCACAACATTTATTCATGACATACAGCATCCCTTAAACCAATCAAAAAATTGAAAAGTACTCATGTTGTTTAAAGCATCAAAGGTAAGTTTTACTTCGTATTCTGTTGAATTCTACAGGAAAAACACAAAACAGGCAAGCTTATGGATTGTCGAAAGCTTAATCATGATATAATTACACGTCAAAACGGTGGATATTGTACCGGCCTTCGAAGTAGCCTTTATTTTTCGTGACAACTGAAAAAAGATGAAGCTCATGGGGCAATCTACCCAACAGTTACATATTTCAGAATCATAATGTTATAAGGTGGATCAGAACTAGAATTTGTGATTACTTCCAGCGACGTTGAAAGTGTTCGTGGCTTTAAGGCTTGTAATGCTCGGTAGTTTATATTTCGATTGAATACGGTTGGCCCTAAGATAACTCATTCAGAGTGGAATGTTCAAGTACTTATCTTGCTGTCAGCAATCATTCTTTGCTTGAGTATGTTATACCAAATGTCTCAACTTTCCCTATCACCATGACTCGGGTTTTAAATGATGTTTTCTAGCATGACGTATATGTATATTGTGAACACCCTCAACAATCACCAACCATTGGCGAAACGGATCTCCTTGAATCTACTTTAAGGCACAAACCCTTTCTGTTATTTGAGTCATAAGCCACTGGAATATGACGGAATGGTAGAGTCTAGAATTGACGTTTTGGAAGTGAGCAAAAAAATACTTTACATCTTCATTCAAATGAGAAAGGTCTTTGGTCGTTGAAAGTACAAAAATACAAATTTCAACTCAATTGAACAACTGGGTCAAAAGTTGTGCTCTCTCAAAGCACACTACATATAAAGGGTAAAGAGCGAATTATTTCATTCTGTTAATATGTTCTGGTAATATTTCTGGTAATCAATTAACACATGCGGACTTCCTTACCGCTACTGGGAATAGAATCCCAGCAGTTCAATACCGAAAAAGGTATTAAATCACTTGATTTTATACTCCATATAATATTTGATCCAGCAACGAATTTGAGTTGGCAGACCGAGCTAGTCCTTGAATGTAGGGTTGATCATGTATTTTGATGAAACGTTGTCTAAGTGTCACTTAAAAGATGCTACTGGATCAACAATGCCTACATATTCTCCTATAGAATATTAGAAGGAAGCAAATTTAACAATGAAGGAGCCGAGAAAGAACAGAGGTGGACTTCATTTGTTCGAACTAGCCTGGATTCTCGAGAATTGACCCTAAATCCTGGTTGGGACAAAGCTCATGAATGTTTTGAAGACGTAACAGTACCAGATACTTTTCGCACCTTCTCTGAACACATGTAGAGTCCCAACTTTTTTAGTCTCTCCTAATACGAGAGCTCTCTTATTCCTGTGATTTCCTAGTGAAACATCTTTGGACTTGTTCGACCTTTGGCAAACCTGCTGAACTCATTGGAGCCCAAATGGGTGAAGCAAATTCAAGAGATGTGCTGAACTAGACCAAGTAGGGTTTTTTTTGAAAATAAAGAGACGAAAAAACGTGCTTGGAACTGTGGGTCGGCGGGTTGAGTCGCGGCCTTAAAATCCTTAAAATATTCTCAACTTCCTTGGAACGCGATTGGGCTTAAAGCTTTCCAGTTTATTTTCGACCAAAGGATCTCGGGAACTCTCGAGAGTGGCTCTCTAGGGACGAGCCACTCGCCCCAGATTCTCCGAAGGACTCACAATCATCATGACGG
>NC_081444.1:13888621-13889191 GCF_007210705.1 Tigriopus californicus | reverse complement strand
CATGGACAAATATCTTTGCTCCGTCATTCCGTTGTGCATCCGCCTTGGCCGTACACATGGACAAATATCTTTGCTCCGTCATTCCGTTGTGAATTTGAGTTTAAAAAGATCGTATGCAAAATTTCAGCACGATTGTGTCTCACGTGTTGTAGCAAATTGAAATTTGTATTACCTTTGTACTGACTCGTGTCATTAGCAGGCCAACTTTCACATAATGTATGTACCAATGAAATGAATTTTTTACAAGCAAACTTTGTATTTCTCCTTTCAAGATTAAGTGCAACTGACCGAGGCTCCCTATGATTAGCATTGAATCTTTGCTAATCATAATTACTATCGATCACCTCTTTGTCTTTGATCATCCAATTTCTAGCGGAGCGTCACGAACTTTAAAATGAAACAATAGCAATCTGGGCCACATGTCCGCAATGATTTTCCTTGTTTTTTGTATGCTTGATCGATGTCTAAGGTATTACACATTTTCATTCTTTTTAGTGCAAAGTACTCGTACGTAAGCCCATTCCATGGAAATGCAACTCAGAAGACGATTGGCCACGTCAATTGTTTCTT
>NC_081444.1:13888171-13888581 GCF_007210705.1 Tigriopus californicus | reverse complement strand
CCTTGGTTTTCCCACGCGGCATTTTTATGTGTCTGATATCACAACGGTTCTCCGTCTGTCAGTAAAAACTGAAAGCAGAAAAATGTACCATAAGCGTACTTCGGTGAGTACGAGTGGCGGCTTTACACTACAATGAAAAACCAGGATTGAATTCGGTTTGAGTATGGAAGTAGGACTAGTGCTGGGGTGAGTCCATTCTCGAGTCCGAGTTCTTTCTAAAAGACTCAAGCCCCGATTTGTGAAAAAGGTATCTTATTCTTTGCTTTAAATTTCGCAATATGATCATGTCTTTTTGTTCGACTTGAGTACACTGAAGGACTCGAACCCTCTGCTAGTCCCATTTCAATCCTCAAACCGGATTCAATCCTGGTTTCCCATCGTAGTGTAAAGCCGCACTTAGATTTATGAAG
>NC_081444.1:13870151-13888120 GCF_007210705.1 Tigriopus californicus | reverse complement strand
GATGACATACAGCATCCCTTAAAACCATCAAAAAATGAAAGTACTCATGTTGTTTTAAGCGATCAAAGGTAAGTTTTATCTTCGTTATCTGTTAATTCTACAGAAAAACACAAAAACAGGCAAGCTCATGAATTTTCGAGAAGCTTAATCATGAATATGTATTACACGTCAAAACGGTGTATGCTACGCCGTCGAAGTAGCCTTTATTTTTCCGTGAAACCTGAAAAAAGATTTGAAGCTCAATGGGGCAATCTACCAACAGTCTACATATTTCAGAATCACTTAATGTATGTCAGGTGGATCGAAACTAGAATTTGTCATTACTCTCAGCGACGTTGAAAAGTGTTGTGGCTTTAAGGCTTGTGAATTGCTCCGGGTAGTTTATTTCGATTGAATTCGGATTACGGCCCTAAGATAACTCATTCAGAGTGGAGAGTTTAAGTACTATATCATGCTAGGCAACATCTTTGGTTGAGTATGTTAACACAAATTCTCAAACTTCCCTTCCCATGACTCGGTTTAAATGATGTTTTTCTAGCATGACGTATTGTATTATTGTTTGATCACCCTCAACAATCACCAAACCATTGGCGAAAACGGATACTCCTTGAATCTACTTTAAGGCACAACCCTTTCTGTTATTTGAGTCATAAGCCATGGAATATGCGACGGAATGTAGACTGTAGAATTGACGTTGGAAGTGAGCAAAAAACACTTTAACATCTTCATTCAAATGAGAAAGGTCTTTGGTCGTGAAAGTAACAAAATACAAATTCAACTCAAAGTTGAACAACTGGGTCAAAAGTGTGCTCTCTCAAAAGCACACTACAAAGGGTAAGAGCGAATTATTTCATTTCGTAATAGTTCTGGTAAATATTCTGGTAATCGATTAACACATGCGGACTTCCTTACCGCTACTGGGAATAGAATCCCCAGCAGTTCAATCACCCGAAAAAGGATTAAAATCGACTTTGATTTATACTTCATATAAAATTTGATCAAACGAATTGAGTTGCAGACCGAGCTAGCCTTGAATGTAGGGTTGATCAGGTTATTTTGATGAAACGTTGTCTAAGGTCACTTAAAAATGCTACTGGAATCAACATGCCCTACATTATTCCCTACGAATATGAGAAGAAGCAAATCTTAACAATGAAGGAGCCCGAGAAAGAACAGAGGTGGACTTCATTGTTCGAAACTAGCCTGGATTCTCGAGAAGTTGACCAAAATTCCTGGGTGGGGACAAAGCTCATGAATGTTTTGAAGACGTACAGTACCAGATACTTTCCGCACCTTCTCTGAACAATGAAGAGTCCCAACTTTTTTGTCTCTCCCAATACGAGAGCTCTCTATTCCTGTGATGTCCTAGTGAAACATCTTTGGACTTGTTCGACCTTTGGCAACCTGCTGAACTCATTGGAGCCCAAATGGGTGAAGCAAATTCAGAATGTGTCTGAACTAGACCAAGTAGGTTTTTTGAAAATAAAGAGACGAAAAAACGTGCTTGGGAACTGTGGGTCGGCGGTTGAGTCGCGGCCTTAAAATCCTTAAAATATTTCCAATGGGCAGGGTCATGTCCTTATCAGTTTAATTCTCCATCTATGGGTGATTAGCATCTAAAAGTCTTCATTAGAAAAGTCGGGGAAGAGAATCAAAGGCAAAAAATGCAAGATACGAACCCTGCTGCCCGGGGATCTATGTCACCCGCTATTGGGTACATTCAACCACTCAACTATCACAGATCTTTTAATTGAAAGCGTATATATTTTGGATCCTTTCTGACCATACTATGCTTGGGCACTGAAATATACTTTTAGATAGCATGGTTTTTTTTGGCCTGTGAAAGGGAATGGCTCGGATGGCAATATTATACATATAGTAATATTCAAATATTCACATGTGGTCTTTCTTCGTCTAAATCCTTTTTCTAATTCTAAATCTAATCATTATGACATTTACTCATTATGCACCCTAGGCAGGCCTTGAGCCATTAAAAAAGGCGGGAATTTCCAAATGTGCAACAACAAATCTTTCGGTTGTTGGTTTTTTAGGTACAGACAGATTTTTGCAAAAACGACAAACAGTTTTTTCAAAATTCGAAAATATTTTTTTTTTTAATTTCATGTAACTGACATTACTACAAGTACTAGGCTTTTGAAGTGGAGCAATGAAGAAAGGGAGAGACCTAAAATGGAGCCCTGAGAAGCATCCGACTGGCATCATGTGCGTCACTAAGGGCGGCTTTACACTAGGATGGAAACCGAGATTGAATCCGGTTTCCATCCTACTGCAAAGCCGCCCTCAGAGTCTCTCAACTCTAACCAATTGCTTGAAATGGATGACAAATCAAACTTCTTAACTAATTCAGAACCTTGCGGTGGATCCCAAGCTCATGGAGCCGGTTAACTAAAGTCCATGACCTACCTTATCAAAGGCCTTGGCAAAGTCAAGATAGAGACGACATCAACTGATTTACGATTCTCTAATCCCTCAAAAACCTGCTCTACATGCTGAATCAGTTGAGAAACCGTGCTAAAATGTGCTCAGACTTGTGAGCTAACATTACTACGGTGTCAGAAAAGCCCTATCAAGTTTGATGGAAATTCCCAAAAAAACATCTTAGCATTTTTTTACTCCAGAAATCATAGGGAACAATTTTAATTTTATTGCTTTATGGATTCTAGCCCACATAAAAAATTTACATGCCTAAAAAACATGTAAAGAACTAAAAAGTTTCAAAAACCTACTCAATCTAAATTAGGAGCACAGTTAGTTAGCTCTTGAATGTAATTTACCGATATCATCTATTTCACCATTACTTAGTTACATCGGATTTAGTGGTCCAAATTTCAGTGGTTTTAGCCCCAAAATGCCCCGGTTATATGTTACTTCAATTCCCAAAAAAATAATATCGATTTTCATTATCACGAAAACAAAATATTTTTTCTTTTTCTTGCATAATTTCAAATGAACTTAAAATCTTATAAAACCATATTCAAAACCCTCAAAAGAGCAGGTTAAAAAAATTTGAATCGTCCAAACAACATTTGCTGGGCGGTCACTGAAAATTTCATAAACATCAATGAATTCTTAAAGAAGCTATTTTTGTCAGTTTCAACAAAGTCTTCAAGAAACGACAAAATCTATAACATTGTTTGTTGTAGGTATTGTCCTCAGAATTCAAGTGAATGCGTGACTAAGTGTACACATGATGATTGTAAAACATATTTTCAAAAATTACAGTTTTAGTGTGTTTTAAGTGACATTATATAACATTTTTTCTCTTGTGAGACTATGCAAGAAAAAGAAAAATAATCTTTCATTTTTGTGAATTGAAAATCGATATTAGTTCTTTGGGAAATTGAAGTAACATATAACCAGAGCATTTTGGGGCTAAAAACGATGAAATTGGACCACTAAATCCCATGTAACTAAGTAACGGTGAAATAGATGATATCATAAATTATATGGTAGAGCTAACTAACTATTGCTCCTTATTCAGATTGAGTAGGTTTTTGAAACTTTTAGTTCTTTACATGTTTTAGGCATGTAAATTTTTTTATGTGGGCTAGAATTCCATAAAGCAATAAAATCAAAATTGTTCCCTATGATTTCTTGAGGTAAAAAAATGCTAAGATGTTTTTGGAATTTCCATCAAAACTTTAAAGTGTATTCTTACCACTGTGATTAGTGAAGAGGAAAACTTGCCCTGATCTAAGATGCAACGTATTAAGTACGAGAAAACAGGAGCAAGAACCTGTGAGCATCTCATCAGAAATTGAGATGTCACAGCATCCAGGACCAGGGGAACTCAAGAACCTTAAATCCTTGGTGGCCTATAAAGCATCTTTATCTGTGACTACTAAATCGTGTAATCACTCAACTTGACTAGCCTCGCTAATCTCAATAGACTGATTATTAGAGCCACGATTCATTAAAAAACTTACACTTTTTGCTACTTGTTTCTAGGATTTTTATGATTAATTTAATGTAGAAATTAGCATTTTGAACGGAAGTATTTTGACGGAAATTCTGTCATAATTTCCCATCCTTGGTCATCATCAGGGGTCAGAAAGATATTTCGCAAGTTTAATTTAAGTTTTAACATCATGCATGAACGCTCAATTCCTTTACAAAAGACCAGACCGAGGGCAACGATCTGGGATTACAGGAGTCAGTCTTCAAATGGCCACAGGTCAGAGGGTTACCAAACTAAACTAAACTAAAATTGGAATATTTATGGTATGGTGGTAAATTTTTTCAAAAGTCCCTTTTGATGAAAGTTTGAGAATTAATGTGATCAAGCAATTCTTAGAGGGCTGGGGAAAGAGTTGAAGAAGGAACAGAGAATGACCTTTAATTTCTTTCCACCCTGCACAGTACATTCCATATGATGGCTTTTACATGCTATTTTGCCAGAAAAACAAAGGGATGAACACATTTATATTCATCTCGTATTTGTTATGTTTTCATTTTTAATGAATTCCTTTATTTTGAACATCTCTTCGCAAGAATGACCAACATCGATGGGTAACTGAGGATGTATTTCACTTTTTCTATGTATCATAACGTAAGTTTTTTTTTTGCATCCCGTAGCCTTAAATTCTCAGACAATGATGGTATGGACTTTAAAGACCACTCATCTATTTTGTCCTGGACTATGATTTCGGGATGCTTCAATATATGATTTTCATTTGGAAGTCATAGATACGATTTTATGTTCATTGAAATTTAATTTTTCGACCACATTTCTGGGCCCAAAGAGCAAGAACATCGTGAAAAACACGAATCAAGCAATTTTTGCCTTTCAAGCATCGCAATTCTTGAATAATCAAAAAAATTGAAAATCACCTTTTCATCGCCTATTTTTAAGTTTTCAGAACTTATTTTGGCTGATTTTCACAACTTAAAGATAACTATTTAGAACAAAATCATAAACTATTTTCCGACCTCTAATTATGATGACGCTCTGACGTTTTCTCGCAAATGTAAGAGGATATGCTTTTTAGCATGCACTCAACCACTTAACTACTGACCTGATACAATATCCATGCAAAGGACAAAAACAATGTTTAAAAGACAATTGGGAACGACCTTCTGGAACACTTGATGAAAAGTTTAATTAACATATGCATACGTAGTGGTGACCTAAGAGGGAAGGTACTGAAAAATTTTGTCGGCAGAGACAATACTTTATAAACAAGACAACAACTGCTCACATCAAACAGGATTTGCTTGTCCTATGCACTAATATCAAGTAAGTTCCTGTTGAAATAAAAGATACAACAGGTAGAAAGGATGACAGATTCAGGAATCATTAAACTGACAGGTGTTTATAGCAGGACCCTGGCCTCAGTTCAAAGTGCAATATAAAAAAAACGTTTAATAGTGAATCTCATGTCTTGTTCCAGAAAAGGGCAGAGAGGCTCAAATATGTTTTAAAAAAACAATATGAATTCAGTACACCTTTCAGACGTGCTACAATTTCGAAGCTTTATGACAAATTGTATCTCTTGTAGACCCACCATCTGTTGCAGATCAAATATTTCAAAGCTCATAGATAAAAGATCAATATACCTGTCTTGATTTTACAATCGCTATCTGTATCTTAACGATTCGTTCGATCCATTGTTCTTCAAACGTTATAAAACGAAGCACAGATGACTGGTGTAAACCCTACGGGCACAAAAAATAAGCGTTTGGAGTAAGCCAATTGTCCTTAGGTTTAAGATTGAAATAAAGGAGACAAAATTGGGAGCACTTCACTTTCAGGTTAAAAGTATGGAAAACACTGAAAGCTGGAAACCTTGCTTCTGTGAAACAAGCGCAAAAAATGAAAAGCAATACGGCGGTTAAATCTTAATTCTTTGTTCCACACCTTGACAGAAGGATTGGTTCCTCTTGGGAAGAGCTTAATTCAATTTAAATATAAGAGTTTGCATCTGGGTCTTGCTATTCCTTTTGCTATTTAGGAGGGCATCTCCCACTTAATGTACGTATGACAAAATCGTTCCTTTAGGTTTGATTCTGATTCAATTTGTACCTAACTTCATTTTCACATGTTTCCACTGTCTGCGTAATTCAAAGCAAAAAAAAACCTTCTCCCCCATGGACATGCCTTTTTACCATAATATATGTATAATTATTTTCGACAAAAAATGTTTAGCCCAAAAAACCTGAAGAAAAAGCTGGAACACGTATTGAAGACCTCAAGAGAGAAATGTTCCAAAACTTGTCCCCAAAACTACAGTGCAAGATAATCAGCAGATTATGAGGAACGGTGGCTTTACCTTGGTTTTCGATTGATGTTCCACTGACATATTATAGAAAAACCAATGGGAATGACTTTCCGTTTCTCTTTTTCGCAGTATTCATACCCAAAAATGCGTTAGATACCACTGCAATTCTTTAAAATCTTGTAATGTTTTGATATTCCAGTGCCATCTAGACCTTTAGTAACAATTAATGATAGGATCGACGAAGCGGGAATAGATGGCAGGCCTAGCAAGAAAGCTGCCATCTGACTTGGTAAAAAATAAACAAAATCTCTCTTATTCAATGATCCCATTTTCACACGGTTTATCCCTACACTATTTTCTCGTGTGTCTAACCAAATATGTGTGAATGAATATCATTTCACGTGAACGGAGAGCAGCTTGGTAAATCATCTGTACCAGCTTAATTATCTTTAGGACTTTTTTATGTCTCTTGCATACGTGCATAATTGTAAGAGATTTTCATTTATTTGGACAATTTTTCGAAAACAAACTTTTAACAATCTATTGAATTATTTGTTAACTTCCCTAGTCAATATTTTGGCACTATTTTACCAGTCAAAACTGGAAAAGCACCTTGGTCCAATTTGCTTACTGCATTGTTGAGCTTCCCATGATTTCTGAAAATGGCATGCTACAAGGTAACTTTCCGTCCCGTATTATTACCGACAATCTGTGATGGATGTCTCTGTGCCATAGCAATACATATTGTCCATCCAAATCCTCTTGAGACTGTATCCAAATTGAGAGCTATGAGTAGGTCCAATGGCTCCTGGGAATCCCAATTCTTTACAAGCAATCTTGGCTTCAACGGCGTCCCACTCATCATCACAAATCGATCCCCATTCTCCCATGTGAAAAATCTGAATATTTCCCTGAATACGACAAAAACAAACACATTATCTCCTATTAGAAGGGGTGGATCCTCGACCCAGAGACTTACTTCATGTGTGGTTCGTCCATTTACCAGACGAAGTTCTCCTTCCTTGGGTGACTGGCCAGTGGATGAAGACAGTTCCTCTGGTTCCACTTCATTTTCCAATGTCTCCAACACATCAATGAGCATGTCAATTTCACTTTTCGACTCCTCCAGCGTCTCGTGATTATTTTCGTTCTGGGTGACGTTGAATGTTGTTCCAATCTGTTCCACAATCATGTTTTCAAACTGCATCATAGCTAGCACCAACACAAGGATGCTTTGCTCATTGATGAACGTCAATTGGTTCTTTTTTAAGGGACATCTATCACGAATTTTGAAAAGCGTTCTTCAATTGTCCTAGCTTCGACAAATAAAACTTTAAGCACCCCAGGGATTGACTTTTACCTTCATCGTAAAATGATGTAACTAAACCAAGCCAATTAGAAAATAACCCTCAAGAATCAAGAAGATAAAATGATGATTAACGCTTAACGAGCTTAAGAGTTACTGTTTCAGAGGACCCAAGGTGTTTTGAGTATTAGAGAGTGCTTGTGCCAAAATGCAAGCGACAAGATAATTCATCGTTCACAATGTAAGTTATTGATTAAAGACTCAAGCAACTTTGCATAAATTGTGCATTGCAATCAAGAATATTTTTGAAGAGCATGTAGTACCAGAACTCGAAAACTCCTGTGCATAAAACGTCTTTTGTACATTTTTACAGTTGCATTCCACCTCCAAAATCAAGTGTACATTTTGTTCTATTGGCAAAAGGTGGCAAAAGGTCACAACGGAAATGTTAACTTTGAAATCCTACTCACTAGATCGAAAGCGAAATACATTCATAAATAGTTGATAAATATAGATGATGCACTTGCTTAAGTACTCAATCCGTTGTTATTATTATCATACCAGTACCTACCGGTACTTATGTCGAAGGTTCTTATGAAAAGTTGAAGCGAAGAAGCAAAGACCACGAGACAAATTTGATCAGCTTGAGCCACAATTTGTAAATATGCATGTTTTCAATTGCTAACATTTAGTTAGGGCCAAGCCAGCCATAAAGAATGGTGAATTAGTTGAATGCTACTTTTTGTGGGCTTCCTTATCGCTACTGGGATTTGAATCCAAGTAATTCAAGGCGAAAAATTTATTCAATTTACGTAACTTTTCTTCCACATATTATTTGATCGACCAACGAATTGGAGTTGGCTGATCTGGCTAACCCTTGGATAAAAGGTTGATCGGGAATTTTGGTCAAAAACTTGTCCAAGTCTGACTTAAGTCCTGCTACTGGATCAACACCTGCATACTTTCTACGAAAATTTGAGGGCAGCAAATTGAAAACAAGACAGTTGGACTGCATTGTTTTAAGTAGATTTGTTTTGACTTGAACTACTGTACAAATGGAAATGTCATTGGAGCAATCATATTTCTTACAAGACTTTAACACTTGATCTTACAAAAGGTGTAAAAACAGTCTTCAAGTACATTCTGGTTGAGACAATGTTCGCTAAAACGAGCATGTTCAGGCTTGATAAATAATTTTTATAGAAACCCGCTCAATTACTCAAATTCAAGCCAGTCTGAATGGTCCATCTAATCTCTGGCAATTCAAGACCTTGAGTTGGAGTTGGTTGAGTTGTGGACGGAGTTGTCGATGGGATAAATCGATTATAGAACATGAGACTTGGTGAATCCGCTTGCATAAGTTGAAGAATTCTTTGTCTCCGTCTCCTTTGTCGACGAGATGCTCGGCGATTAGTTCGCATATCATCCTCTGGATTAGCACAAATCACCACGATGGCATCCAAGAATATGCACAAGGCCAAAAAGCCCACTAGAAATTGCATGTTGTTAGCCAGCATATTTTGAATCGGAGCTGAAACCTGCAACAATCTCGCCAAAGATCGCGGTCAAACTGAGGGGGAAAGCCTATTTATCTATGCCGTGTATCCTCCATCCTCCAATTCGCTCAGTTCCTCGGTATTTTTGCCCAAAGAGGGAGCACTACTGACATTGAAATCCACATTGATATTTTGAAACATTTCCCCCAATTGAGGTGGAACTAAAGAGATATGACTTTCGAATGGAATTTCATTTTTTGGGTACTTTCAGATGCTAGGGATAGCCAAAATGTGCGTAACATGACTTCCAATTGACATATTTGCCTTCACCCCTGTGGAACCGAGAGTTATCAACAGATAATTTGTCCGATATTCAACAAAGTTTGTAGAAGGGATTTTGAAGAGCAGAAAACTGTTAGAAAATCAAATTTCTGAACACCCATAAGCGCTAAGACCTTTTTTATTAGTATTGGGATCATATTGAATTGCAAAACCACGTTTGTCAGAAAATTTGGCTATTAAAGGCTCCAGTCGATCCCACTAAGATTAAAAGTTAGGCTTGAGCAAGTGCTAGATTCTGTTTTCGCGCCTTTTTTTGCAAATATTGTTCAACTCCAATCATGAGACAGGTGACCTTTAGTCCAATGCAAATGTTAATGAGAAAAAGTGTGCCAAGCCCTCCTTTCCAGACAATTTGCTTCAAGGTAAAAAGTAAAGGACGATAAAAAACAGCAACGAATGGATGATTCTTCCCATGGAGACGGAAATGCGTTTCAATATCAAATCAGTTTTAAACGGGGGAAATTAACTAGACTGTGAGAAGATCACTATGGACGGCGTAAGTAGGTTCTCCTTTTGTTTCCCTTTGTTCATTTACATAAGCCATGGACTCCTTAACCGTCTTAAAGCTTCCTTGCATAAACATACGTACTATGCAACGTCTCTGTCAACAACGAATGTTCCCCGTTCAGTTTTTAGTTGGCGTTGGTTTGAATGGACTTCACGTTAAATCAATGAATATTGATGAATTGATCACAGTAAAGTGAGAACTATTGTCAACAAATGCCAGAGCTATGAAGGGATAGGGCCCAAACTTTGAACCGTCCAAGTATTGGAGTTGTCGAATATAGTCCCTTAGAGTGCACAAGAATGAATATAAATGAATGGATCTGGGATCACCAATCAGAATTTTGTTTCTCAATCTTGCAGTCGGTCTAAGTGAATCTCGCATGGCCGAAACATTCTAAATATCAATTGCCTGAACAAAAAAGGAGGTACATACTTCACCGAAAAGGAAGCTCATGGAATCAAAAAAAATGTGGCTTTTTCGAGAATTTTGGAAGAGGTTAGAAACTCTTAAACTTAACATTTTCGACAATAGTTCCTGGACATATTTGTTTCGGATCGTGCATTCGCCGATCTGTCTACACAACTGGGAGATAAATTTGATTAAAAAGGCCTCATTATAAACTCGACCTTCAAAAAATAGCATTCAGGCATTGCGATGACGTCAAACCCACATACTACGTATGATATGATTTTATCATTAATCTCGTTCAATTATTGTCTTTCTAGCTACAGTGGGGCTTAGAGGGTAACTTTCCTTCAATGTGTAAGGAAATTTTTTGTGCCTACCTCATTTGTGCACGATGAAATCAATGGAGGATGTTCTCTATTACCTTGCTCTACACAACCTCTTTCGCTAATTGCGCCGTGGGAGGCTTATAAAAGAGAACGTAACGATTTCATCAAAGCGAAAGAGTCTCAAAGTGATTGTTGCGAATTACATTAGAAGAGTAGTAATGAAGCACGATAGATTAATTCTAACCAAGACAAGATCATATGCTTCTATCAGTTTGTGAAATGGTAAGCGAAGAGACTGCGTCTTTTTCTGATAATTAGATTTCGATAAAAAATGTTCTTCGTATTTCAACAGAAATTTGAGGGGGCTGGAGTAACCAGTTTTCTGCCCAATACCACGGTTCAGCTCCTTAAAATACCCGAAGTGTCAAACTTCTGCAATTTCTGCTCGACGTGAAAACAACATATTGTATCCGAGTCTTCTGATAATGATTGCCTTCATCATTATTGGAAGGAGTCAAACATATGCGAATGAATACCCCATATCTTTTACCAATATGTTTTTGTCCTAATGTCTTGAAACAGCTTCACTCTTTCCTACAATCGTTCAAATGTCTATTTTATACGTTTAACTTGATCTATAAAAGCAACAAAGTTAGGTTAATGAACATTTAGCATTTTATCTTGAGCGTAGAATCAAGCGGTTTGATATTTTCCATAAGTGTCTTCCAAGGTAAAACTTACTTTTTTATTATGTTACACGGGACCAACGGTGAGCATTCCCCAAAGCCTTGACTTCGACAAACACGAATCTGTTACTCCAAAAGAAAACTCGTCATTTGTTACGTTTGTCTGCAGTTGAAGAAAAATAATCGCTTACCGTTAATTTAGCCAAGTTGTGTGGCACAACTGTCAACTGACAAATGGCGTGGCAAAACAGCAAATTTGATTGTAATTTAAATTCCTTGATCTGATAACAGAAATTAATCCCTGGTCTCCATTCTATCTACATTCTAACAAAGGTAGCTGCCATTGATTGAAATTTCATGATGGACCGCCCAATTTCGCAAGAAACCAATTTTCCAAACGGCTTCAGGTTATTTTGCCCCTTCATTAGCACACATGGAAGTTAAACATAGCACTATCTTAGGTACTTTTTGGCACATTTTCCACGCAAATGCTTAAATGCTCCCTTCAATATTAATGGTATTTCTCTTGCCAACATTCTAAACTAACCAACCTATGAAATTGACATTTACTATCAATCCATACATAATACTGAATTATTGACCAAAATTCCTGATCAACCCTACATTCAAGGGCTAGACAGATTCGCCTACTATAATTCTTTTTTTTTGGTGCGGACTTCCTTACCGCTACCGGGATTGAAATCCCAGCAGTTCAAGACGAGAAGATTATTCATTTTACTTGACTTTTATTTATATATATTATTTGATCGACCAACGAATTGGAGTTGGCTGATCTGGCTAATCCTTTAATATATGGTTGATCCGGAATTTTAGTCAAAAACTTGTCCAAGTCTGACTTAAATCTTGCTACTGGATCAACCCCTACATAAACCCTACGAATATTTGAGGGCAGCAAATTGAACAATGAAGGAGCCCGAGAAAGAAGAGAGTTGGACTTCATTGTTTTAACTAGCCTGGATTCTCGAGGGCTTGAAGGTGCTCTCAAAACGCACATTAAGCCTCTACGGTCACTACAATTGACCCTAAATCCTGGGTTGGGGCAAAGCTCATGAATGCTTTTGAAAACGTACAATATCAGATACCTTTCGTACCTTCTCTGAGTACTGTACAATCCCAACCTTTCTAACCTCTCCCAATACGAGAGCTCTCTCATATCTTCAATGTTCCTAGTAAAACATCTTTGGACCTGCTCGAGCTTTTGCAAACCTGCTGAACTAATTGGAGCCCAAATGGGAGAGGCATATTCAAGATGCGGCTGAACAATCGACTTGTACAGAGTTAGCATCGTGACACTATCTCTGGACTTAAACGTGCGATATATCCAACCACATGTTTGAAAAGCCTTACCAACTTTCAACTGGATATGCTCATCGAACTTTCCATTATCTTGGAGGACTACACCTAAATCCTTCATGGATGAGACCTGCTCAATGTCCTTACCTTCATCATCTAATAGTGGAGTGTCTAATGGCGTCGACCCAAAGGTCATTGAGCGGAATTTCATTCCATTCAAGGCCATGTTACTCGCAGCAACCCAGGAATAAATTTGGTCTAGGACCTTTGCCAGACAACCGGAATCCTGACCATTCCTACCAACTACCAATTTTGTATCATCAGCATAAGAAGAGATACTGACATTACTACTACCAAGCTTCTGAAGCGGAGCAATGAAGATAATGAAAAGGAGAGGACCCAAAATGGAGCCCTGAGGGACACCCGACTTGACATCATGTATGTCACTAAGGGATCCCTCAACCTTAACTAATTGTTTCCTACCACAAATGAAACTTCTTAGCCAATTGAGAACCTTGCCTTGGATCCCAATCTCATGGAGCCTGTTAACTAAAAGGCCATGATCTACCTTGTCAAAGGCCTTGGCAAAGTCGAGATAAACTACATCGACTGATTCATGGCTCTCCAGTCCCTCAATAACCTGCTCTATATGCTCAATCAGTTGGGTAACCGTGCTAAAATGTGCTCGGAACCCATGCTGGCTAGGAGGAAGGACTTCATGTATATCAAGAAATTCAACAAGTTTGAACTTCATGATCTTCTCAAACACCTTCGCAATATTCGAAGTGAGAGAAATTGGCCTGTAGTTACTGGGGAGTGACTTATCTCCCCCTTTGAAAATTGGAACAACATGAGCTACCTTCAGAGAAGAGGGGAACTTGCCCTGGTCCAAGATGCAACGCATCAAGTACGAGAAAACAGGAGCAAGAACCTGTGAGCATCTCATCAGAAACTGAGATGTCACTCCATCAGGGCCAGGGGAGCTCGAGAGTCTCAAGTCCCTGATGGCCTCTAAAGCATCCTGATCTGTGACTACAAGATCATCTAAATGCTCAGCTTGACAAGCCTTGCCAGTCCCAACAAACTCATCAATAGAGCAATGGACTGTTGCTCCTAAACTCAGTGGAGTTGAAAACATACTAGAGAACTGATCTCCAAGTATGTTGGCCATAGTACATACATTGTCTATGGCTTCCCCATCGACCTCAAAAGGCCCTACAGGGTGTTTGATCTTTCTCTTAGAGTTTGCATAAGAGAAAAACGCCTTCGGATTCGACCTCACCTCTTGAACAACTCTACTTTCCTTGTTCAACTGATCTGTCTCAATGGAGGCCTTAATTCTACCTTGGATTAAATCCAACTTTCTTTGAAGCCTAGCCACAACTAGTGGATTCAAAGTGTTTTGCTAGTTTGCAACTCTTTTTGAACAAATTCTTCCTATACTTCGGAATTTTAGAATGTGCCCCGCCCTGTGAAACACATTCAGAGATTGCTAGAATGGAACAGACATCCTCAAAAACTAGAATCATTTTGTCAAAGGCTACATCTATGGACGATTCCTTTTTCAGCATTGAAATGAGATCAAACTCCCCTAACCTTCCTATAATCAACGGCCAATGTTCATCTTTGAATTTGAACTTAGCCAGACCGACCTTTTTGGCCGGTCTTACTCTAGAGCACGCCGGCTTTTGATTAATGGTCGACCCTATCTCGAGAACATGATGATCTGACAGATTACTAGGTGTCACATGGACATACTGGATCAGATCAGGGTCATTGGAAAATAACAAGTCAAGAACGCTATTCGCTCTGGTGGCTACACCAACATGCTGAGAGAGATTGCGCAAGATCGCAAATTTCTCCAGCTTTTCGAACGAATGAGACGTCGATTTCGAAATGGGAATATACCCATCAGGACTAGCCTCCCACTCTACAACGCTAGCCGAAAATTTGAAGTCCCCTACAAAGAAAACCTTTGAGCAAACTGACTGGTCCAACTCATTTCCTATGAATTTGAGAGCTGACAAGAACGAGCTTACTGAACAAGAGGGGGCCTATACGTATATTGTTACAATGGACAGATCATGACCTTGGAGGTGACAAACTAACACCTCTACTTCTCCATTCGACATTTTTACATGACTAATGCGCAGGTCATTTCTAACATATAGACATACGCCCCCATGCGGAAAAATGGGATTGTCAGGGCGTACTCTATCACAACGAACAAAATTGAAAGTAACCATGGCCAGCTCTTCATCTAAGACCCCTAGTCGAAGCCAGGTTTCTGTCATGGAAATGAACGAGACCTGCCTATCTAAAGCTAGTTCCTCAAGAACCTTGATCTTTGTGTTATCTTTTTTGGAAATAAGACAATGCACATTCAAATAAAGCCCTTTTATGGGCAGATAGCCCTTCGATGGACTAGAGCTATATAATCTTTGACTAGGCTCTCTAACCTTAAAAAATCCTGCTTTTGGGCAAAACTCATCTTAGTTGGAGGATAAGAGAACCTATGGGAAGAGGGTAAAAGGGGAGAAGAAGAGGGAGAAGGAACTCTGGCCGCCACCTGAGCATACGATCTAAGAGATGCGTAGGGCACATGGCGACCAGAGGGGGGCTTAGGGCTACAAAGTTTGGGCAGAAGAGAGGTTAAAGGAATTGAGGGTGAGGTGTTAGAATGTAATATGGTTACACTTGTCCGTTTCCTTACCCACTCTCTGTCAAGGTTATTAAGTTCCGTCTGTTTTTCTTTTAAGTATCCCCGTCACCCTGTATGTAATAGAATGAAAAAGCTTGTTGTGTTGTCCGCCATTAAAAACCCACGTGTATAAGAACTTGTCTTGGTTATTATCCCACGGAACGACATCCAGCTAGAAATCCAACAGGTTATGGGTCCAGGAACGCTGTAAGGACGAAAGAGCGGAAAGATGTCTAGTGGCGACTCAAAATTCTCAGTGGTTCCCTTAAAAGGATTGAACTATCCAACATGGAAGATCCAGGTAAAAATGGCCTTGATTAAGGATGGATTGTGGGGGATAGTTGAAGGAACGGAGAGTGCACCAAGTCCAGGTGACGGATCTCGTGGATCCGGTGAGTCGGCGGCGGCGGCCGCGATCAAGTTCAAGACCAGGAAGGATCGGGCCTTGGCCACAATAGTCCTATCGGTTGATCCGGGCTTATTGTACTTACTGGGTGACCCAAGCGAGCCCGAGGAGGTGTGGCGTTGTCTCCAAGATCAGTTTCAGAAGCGTACGTGGGCCAACAAGCTCCAACTGAGGAGGAGGCTGTACTCCAGTCATCTGGAGGAGGGAGGCAACGTTCAAGAACACATCAAGGCCCTCACCGAAATATTTCACGAATTAGCGGTGGTAGGGGCGCCGGTTGAAGAGGAAGATCGGGTAGTGCATTTATTGGCTAGTCTACCCCAAAGCTTTTACGTACTGGTCACGGCGTTGGAGGCCAATCCGGAGGTTCCCTCTTGGGAGGTGGTTACCGAGCGCTTGCTCAATGAAGAGCGCAAGAGGGTGACCTTAGTCCTACCCAAGGACGGAGAGAAAGGCCTGACCTCAGTTTTTCAGAAGAAGTCACCGACCTGTTTTCGATGTGGACGTGAAGGCCACTTGAAGAAGAATTGTCGGGTGAAGACACAAGGGAGACCAAAACCAAGTGATTGGAGGAACAAGAAGCCCAATCCGATTTCTGCGACCACTGAGGGAGGCGACTTTGGCCTTCCAGTGTATGTGTCTGCCAACACTTGGGTGAGCCGGAGCCAGCGGTGGATTGTGGATTCCGGAGCAACATGTCACATGTGCAATTGCGTGGATAGTTTTGAGTCGTTGGAATTGTTGGACGAGCCTCTCAAGATTACTGTTGGAGATGGTCGCAGCGTGAGAGCCACACAACAGGGCCGGGTGAGGATAATCACTCAATTGGACCATCGACAGGAGATTTGTACACTGAATGAAGTCGTGTTGGTTCCTGAACTTGCCTTTAATTTGATTAGCGTTTCAAAGGCATCTGAGCGCGGAGTGTGCATATCATTCAGTGGAAACGCATGCACTATCCGAAACAAGTGGAATGCTATGATGGGGATTGCCCTGGAATCAAATGGATTGTATTACCTCGAACAAGGCAAGAGACCTGAAACAATTGTGTTAGTCAGTGAGAAAGAGAAGGAACAAGCAGTCTTAAGAAAATGGCACCGGAGATATGGCCATCTAGGGTCACATGATTTGTTTCTGACGGTAACAGGGTCTCGTGTATCAGCATAGCCTGCCAGACAGGTCCACTCTCCAAAACGTTCGGGAGGGTTGCGTTGCCTCCGAGGGCGCTCAAAATCTTCTCCATTCTCAAAGATTTTCGGATCATCTGGAACCTCAGCAGCTTTATGATTTTGTTCTTCTCTTCAATTGGGATTCCATTGTCAGAATCTGGTTCTGACGGCCTTTGTTGGAAAACCGTCTCCTTTGGACCGAGGGCGTCCAGGCGGAACTCACTGGACTCAGATCCTTCCATTTAAGCCATTCTTTGATTCATCAAAGATCACATCCCGGCTGTGTATCACACGCCCACACTTTTGGTCAAAAAGACGGTAGCCTTTGACATTGGATCCATATCCAACCATCACTGTCATCCTGGACTTCACGTCCAGCTTGCTCCTCTCTTCCTTGGGGACATGCGCATATGCAATGCACCCCACACGTCTCAAGTGGCTGACGTTCGGTTGTCTTCCTGTCCATGCTTCAAACGGGTTTTCGTTTCAACTGCCTGCGTCGGACTTCTTTCCTCAGGTACACGGCAGACGAGACAACTTCGGCCCAAAATTGATGGGGCAGTCCCCGTCTGTGAGCATGGTTCTTGTTGCTTCGACCAGCGTTCTGTTCATCCTCTCAGCTACCCCGTTCTGCTCCGGATTTCTTGGGACAGTGAGTTCGTGACGGATTCCACAATTTTGCATATATTCCTCAAACTCCCTGGAGGTGAACTCTCCACCATTATCTGTGCGTAAGATTTTCAAGACTGAACCTGATTCCTTCTCAACCATTGACTTCCAAACCGAAAGGCTTCAAACACTTGGCTCTTCTTTTTCAGGATGTAAATCCACACGAATCTCGTCTTGATCGTCGATGAAAGTGAGAAAATATTCACCATCACTGAGAGAGGGGACTCCCATTTTACCACACAAGTCGCTGTGGACCAATCCCAGCTTCTCAGTTGCTCTCTGTTGAGTTTTCTTGGAAAAGATGAACGATGGATTTTTCCTTGAATACAGGGCTCACACACCATGTGCGGACTCGTTGTCTTGATATCCAACCCAAACCATCTTCTTCGGCTAATTCGC
>NC_081444.1:13869876-13870100 GCF_007210705.1 Tigriopus californicus | reverse complement strand
TAAATGAGCACTTCATACGACCATAAGATCTTGATGAATAGAAAAACTTGGCCAAGTTTGAGGCTAAAACTATGCTTTGCGAACTCAGGAGATATATTCCTTGTTTTTTTATTACTTTAATTCGAAAAATGCCTGTGGAATCGCTATGACTAAGAGCAGACCGACTTAGCTAGAAGAAAGTTCACAGTCCATATTTCTAGAAGTTCGTGATCCAGCCAATGTCA
>NC_081444.1:13868931-13869842 GCF_007210705.1 Tigriopus californicus | reverse complement strand
ACGAACGTTGCGTTTCAGCTTGCCGTTTATCGCATTTTTTGGGCTAGTTGCAAGACATTGGGCAACATACTCTGCATGTTAAGGCGTAGACCACGGAACTCCAGAGGTCCGTTTATAAAAAGCTCATACAATGGAGTTAAGGTAGGTTTGGATGGCTGCTGTACCGTACATCCGCGATGCTGTCCAGAGACTGGAGGATGCCATCTATTCGATAATTTGTCACGTTTTTGACAGCATCCAGCCTGGTGTCGTGAAGGGCACGGATCTCTTGATGCGATGCAATTGAACTCAAATTGAGATGTTCCAGTTGAGCGTCGAATTGATCCCAATCACTGGGAGCCACCGTCCGACGCTCATAAAATATGTTGTCTTGGATCTGGATGAGAAGTACGGATATGATCACTGAGCACAGGAAAGTCAATGTCAATGGAAGCATTAAAACACGCCAGGGCAGACGATCCGATTTAGGCGCATCTTGAAGAACCAATGGCTGGAACAACGGCATGGTTTCGATCCGCCTTGGCCGTACAGCAGCTAGAAGAAAAAGAAACGTTTAAGGTCATTCAGGTGCAGCTCTCGCCGGTCAGATTTGTTGGTTTGGAAGGCCATCTCGTACGTGTCGAAATATTTGACAAAAACAGAGCTATGTCTACCTGAAATGAAACTTGGGAAATAGTTTTGATTGCTCGGAAATTTTGGCGGTAAATTCCTTATTTAAGGAGGAATTTTTTATTCAGATGGTCATCATCTCTGGAGTTTTAGTCACAATATTAATCATGAGACTGCGTCTTCCAGCTTGTCTTTTTAGCTTGTGTTAAAATGGTTTTGTGTCATTGCTGATTACATAAATTTCCAACATATACGAGTATAAAGTAGAAGAATGAAAACGGACATTTTTGCTCAAACACCCT
>NC_081444.1:13868430-13868896 GCF_007210705.1 Tigriopus californicus | reverse complement strand
CGGGGCTGAGGTCTCGGGATTGTCGGCCAAGCCTTTGATCTGTAGACTCCGGGCCGTTTCCAACAAGCCGACCAATTCGCTCTCTTGCACATTGATCTCGCCGCGGTACATATACGACAGGAGCAGTTCCATGTGGCGTGGATTCACATCCTTGAGGTAGACGATGGCCGTGCGCAGGTCGGGCGAGGCGACGTGTGAGCGCTGAGCGCTGAATAACCGCGCAAAGTACCCTGAACAGACGGACAAGACCAGCTTGTGAGCCGTGAAGTCCTGGGCCCCGCACGACAAGGTCACATCCGTCAACGTGTCCAATTGACAGAGCCGTTCCACTGAGGCGAAGAAGATCGAGTGATGGTCGTTCCACTTAAGGCAGAAATCGTCGGCAGGTAGACCCGCCATTCTGATTCCGGGTGGGGCGTTGAAGGCGTACAATCCGGGACTGACTGCGGTTTCGACCCGAGCTGGA
>NC_081444.1:13868295-13868394 GCF_007210705.1 Tigriopus californicus | reverse complement strand
CAAGCCCGAAGGCGTTTCCGGACCCGGGACATGGGTGGGCGGATCCTGGGCAGACGAGCCTAGCCGGACCTAGGAACAAGGAAACGCCCAGTCGTGACT
>NC_081444.1:13864337-13867295 GCF_007210705.1 Tigriopus californicus | reverse complement strand
GATCGGGTAGTGCATTTATTGGCTAGTCTACCCCAAAGCTTTAACGTACTGGTCACAGCGTTGGAGGCCAATCCGGAGGTTCCCTCTTGGGAGGTGGTTACCGAGCGCTTGCTCAATGAAGAGCGCAAGAGGGTGACCTTAGTCCTACCCAAGGACGGAGAGAAAGGCCTGACCTCAGTTTTTCAGAAGAAGTCACCGACCTGTTTTCGATGTGGACGTGAAGGCCACTTGAAGAAGAATTGTTGGGTGAAGACACAAGGGAGACCAAAACCAAGTGATTGGAGGAACAAGAAGCCCAATCCGATTTCTGCGACCACTGAGGGAGGCGACTTTGGCCTTCCAGTGCATGTGTCTGCCAACACTTGGGTGAGCCGGAGCCAGCGGTGGATTGTGGATTCCGGAGCAACATGTCACATGTGCAATTGCGTGGATAGTTTCGAGTCGTTGGAATTGTTGGACGAGCCTCTCAAGATTACTGTTGGAGATGGTCGCAGCGTGAGAGCCACACAACAGGGCCGGGTGAGGATAATCACTCAATTGGACCATCGACAGGAGATTTGTACACTGAATGAAGTCGTGTTGGTTCCTGAACTTGCCTTTAATTTGATTAGCGTTTCAAAGGCATCTGAGCGCGGTGTGTGCATATCATTCAGTGGAAACGCATGCACTATCCGAAACAAGTGGAATGCTATGATGGGGATTGCCCTGGAATCAAATGGATTGTATTACCTCGAACAAGGCAAGAGACCTGAAACAATTGTGTTAGTCAGTGAGAAAGAGAAGGAACAAGCAGTCTTCAGAAAATGGCACCGGAGATATGGCCATCTTGGGTCACATGATTTGTGCGAATTAGCCAAGAAGAAGATGGTTGTTGGGTTGGATATCAAGACAACGAGTCCGCACATGGTGTGTGAGCCCTGTATTCAAGGAAAAATCCATCGTTCATCTTTTCCCAAGAAAACTCAACAGAGAGCAACTGAGAAGCTGGGATTGGTCCACAGCGACTTGTGTGGTAAAATGGGAGTCCCCTCTCTCAGTGATGGTGAATATTTTCTCACTTTCATCGACGATCAGACGAGATTCGTGTGGATTTACATCCTGAAAAAGAAGAGCCAAGTGTTTGAAGCCTTTCGGGTTTGGAAGTCAATGGTTGAGAAGGAATCAGGTTCAGTCTTGAAAATCTTACGCACAGATAATGGTGGAGAGTTCACCTCCAGGGAGTTTGAGGAATATATGCAAAATTGTGGAATCCGTCACGAACTCACTGTCCCAAGAAATCCGGAGCAGAACGGGGTAGCTGAGAGGATGAACAGAACGCTGGTCGAAGCAACAAGAACCATGCTCACAGACGGGGGACTGCCCCATCAATTTTGGGCCGAAGTTGTCTCGTCTGCCGTGTACCTGAGGAACAGAAGTCCGACGCAGGCAGTTGAAACGAAAACCCCGTTTGAAGCATGGACAGGAAGACAACCGAACGTCAGCCACTTGAGACGTGTGGGGTGCATTGCATATGCGCATGTCCCCAAGGAAGAGAGGAGCAAGCTGGACGTGAAGTCCAGGATGACAGTGATGGTTGGATATGGATCCAATGTCAAAGGCTACCGTCTTTTTGACCAGAAGTGTGGGCGTGTGATACACAGCCGGGATGTGATCTTTGATGAATCAAAGAATGGCTTAAATGGGAAGGATCTGAGTCCAGTGAGTTCCGCCCTGGACGCCCTCGGTCCAAAGGAGACGGTTTTCCAACAAAGGCCGTCAGAACCAGATTCTGACAATGGAATCCCAATTGAAGAAGAAGAACAAAATCATAAAGCTGCTGAGGTTCCAGATGATCCGAAAATCTTTGAGAATGGAGAAGATTTTGAGCGCCCTCGGAGGCAACGCAACCCTCCCGAACGTTTTGGAGAGTGGACCTGTCTGGCAGGCTATGCTGATACACGAGACCCTGTTACCGTCAGAGAAGCCTTAGCCAGAGATGATGCCAAGTTGTGGAAGATTGCAATCAACGAGGAGCTCCAATCGCTCGAGGAGAGCAAGGTTTGGGATCTAGTGGACAGACCCAAGGACCGGAAAGTTGTTGGAACAAAGTGGGTCTTTAAAATTAAAAAGGATGTCAACGGAAACCCTGAGCGATATAAGGCACGGTTAGTGGCCAAGGGTTTTACTCAGCAGTGGGGACTCGACTACGATGAAACCTTCAGCACAGTTGTGAGATTTGAGACAATCCGAACCTTGATAGCCCTCTCCGCTGCCCAAGGACTAGTGCTTTACCAAATGGATGTGACAACGGCGTTTCTCAATGGAGAAATCGATGAAGAAGTCTTTGTGAGTCAGCCAGAAGGATTTGAGGCAAAAGGAAAAGAACATCTTGTGTGCAAATTGAAGAAAAGTCTGTATGGACTGAAGCAGTCTCCACAGTGTTGGAACGTGATGCTCGCCTGTGTTCTAAGCGAAATCGGATTCGTCCAGACAAACGAGGATCCATGCCTTTATGTTTTAAATCAGCCAGAGAAGATCTATCTAGCGGTGTATGTTGATGACTTACTGCTAGCTGGAAAGATCAAGTCCGAGGTTGAAGAGATCAAAGAGAAGCTAGTTGATGTCTTCAAAGTCAAGGATCTTGGAGACCCTAATCAATTTCTTGGAGTTCGAATCGTACAAGATTCAAAGGAAGGAGTCATTTGGATCGGACAACCACAGTATACGCGTGAAGTGCTTGATCGAGCTGGAATGAACGATTGCAAGATAATAGACACACCACTGGATTCTGGTGTCAAATTAGTAAAATCGGAAGAAGGAGAAGCACCAATCAACCCTTCTGAATACCGAACGATCATTGGAGGCCTACTATTTTTGTCGACTAGAACTAGGCCTGACATCTCTTTCGTGGTTGGTGCATTGGCCAAGTTCAGTGCACATCCTAGTGATCAGCACTGGACCGCAATCAAACGAGTTCTT
>NC_081444.1:13822728-13862960 GCF_007210705.1 Tigriopus californicus | reverse complement strand
TGACCAACCCAAGCTATTAAAGCTTCCATAATGAAAGGCTTATTGATAGAGGACGGAGTTTTCCCATCCAAAACCAGCTCAAGACAATTCCTAGCCCCTTCAGAAAGTCCCTTCAACAAAGCTTCCATGGTTATTGAAAGCAAGGGTATTTAAGGGATCCTAATTGAAAATACTTGAGACCTGAACAAAAAATGGAAAAATATTCTGGAGACTTCCTTCAGTTTGAAGAGAAAAACCGTTAGAAATGAGCGAGCAGAAAATAAAAGATGAAAAAGTAGAAGAAGAAGAAGACAGAGCCAAGAGAGCCAAAGAGAGAAACCAACGCGTGTGAATGAGAACCAGCTGTAGAGCAGGTAAACAACACACGTGCTAGGTGGAAACCAAGGAGGAACGTACTCCCTGGGGACAGACAAGAAGAAGAGAGTTGGTGATTTCGCTAGGTTGGGGATACCAAAAAAGAAGAAGAGATAAGAGTCGTCGACTACGATGACCTACTCTTGGCTGACCAGCTAGCTAGCCTCAGCCAACATACACCAACTCGACTACAGGAACAAGCTAACATCAATGGAATGGAATAGAACAAAAGAAGGTTCTAGAACCCAATTTTGTATGGAAACTAGGAAACTAAACTGATTGTAAACAACAAGAAAAATTGACTACATTTACAAGTACATGAAATGAACAGACTAAACAATAAAAACAAAATAAACTACTCCTTAAGCCAAAAATACATGAAATAACCTAGAATTGGGATAAAAAATATTGACAGACGAAAAAAGTGTAACACGACATGAGCATAAAAATAAAAGGTATAAGACTAAACTACTAGAGATAGGAAGAAATGAAAGCTAAAGAACAGAAGTGTCTTACCTTAAGCAGCCACGCGACTACTTACACAACACAACACACTCAGACCGGCCGTTTGAAAAGATCAGGAACAACAAAATGTTGCGACTACTCTCAACAAAAGACGGGACCGAACTTGTCACCAATAAAGGGTCATTCATGCCTTTCTCTTCAGTCTTGAGTCCTATAGGGATCTTGTGATACGATGTGTTTAAACGTAGCACAGACAATCAGAGGATATTGGATTTGATATCTTCAATGGCTCAAATCCAGTGTGAGGGGACGGGTCAGGTTGGCCAACTTCTTGAAATGGTTTGACAAAATGGTAGTGAGGTCAACCCAAGGGCGGGTCATTAAGTAGTCGTCACACACAGTGATTTATAAGCGGATTTCACTTCAGATTTCGTAGGATCAGAGCATGGTCGCTTCAAATTTAGCCCTTTCAACTTCTCTCAGCTGTTGATTTTTAGTGTGACTATGTGTCCAGAGTAGAGCCGTCCTTGACTGAACTAATGGAATATAACAAGAAAAATCAACTACATTTACTAGTACAGGAAATGAACAGACCAAACAATCAAATAATGAAATACTCTTTAAATTAAAAATACGCAAAATAACCTAGATCTGGGATAAAAATATTGACAGACAAAAGGGTGAAATACGACATGAACATGAAATAAAAGATATAAGACTAAACTACTAGGGATAGGAAGAAGAGAAAGTTAAAGAACAAATGTGTCTTACCTTAGGCAGCCACGCGACCACTTACCCAACACAACACACTCAGTTCTGTCAAGATCAGAAGCAACAAAGTGGCACTGAATCGCTGGCAAATGAGATATTATATTGTTCATTGTTTCTTGTCACTTCCACTCAAACCTCCCATGAAGGTGTGTATAAAGTCTTGGATAATTTTGCAAGGAAAGCAACCAATTTGACAGGAATGACAAAGATTGAAAACGCGTAATGGATGAATGAAATGAAGTATATCACAACGGGGGAGAGAATGAAGAGAGACAGAGAGACAGGGGGGTGTAGGAACTGTAAAGGGAAAGATAGTTGACATGAGAACCGCACAGCACATAAAACTGCTTTTAGTGATCATTTGACCTTTGACCATGTATGAGACATGACATCACCCAACTGAATTCCACCGACATGATAAGGGCTGGACACCCGTCGTTGGGGCCCAAACCTCATTACCCTATATTGCTCTGCGTTGAAAGTCATTCCATATTCAGCAGACCAAGTCTCGAGATCTCGTAGATCAGCGTGGAGGGCAGCCAGATAAAAGTTACAGATCAAAGAATTCCAAGATTTGTCCCCCTTTTGCTTTGTCACTCAATTGCTCGATTTGAGAAAGAGATCCAACTGAAAAAGAATGCTGTGTTAGTATACAGTCTCTCCTGAATAGTCAGCGTTTTTTTTTGCATTTTGATTTTGCCAAATGTGAGCTTTCCTAGTCGTTACTGGTCAAAAAGAAAGTAAAGATTCGGCTATTTACAATCTCACTTGACCAAAATATAATGGATTCACTTTTCACCTTTAAGTAATAGACCAATCAAACACCAATTGTTTATTTGCTTCAGCAACCAATTGAAGTAGCACGGGTTCCGAGCACATTTTAGCACGGTTACCCAACAGATTGAGCATATAGAGCAGGTTATTGAGGGACAAGAGAGCCATGAATCAGTCGATGTAGTTGATCTCGACTTTGCCAAGGCCTTTGACAAGGTAGACATGGCCTTTGAGTTAACAGGCTCCATGAGATTGGGATCCAATGCAAGGTTCTCAAGTGGCTAAGAAGTTTCATTGTCGTAGGAAACAATTAGTTAAGGTTGAGGGATCCCTTAGTGACATACATGATGTCAAGGCGGGTGTCCCTCAGGGCTCCATTTTGGGTCCTCTCCTTTTCATTATCTTCATTGCTCCGCTTCAGAAGCTTGGTAGTAGTAATGTCAGTATCTCTTCTTATGCTGATGATACAAAATTGGTAGTTGGTGGGAATGGTCAGGATTCCGGTTGTCTGGCAGAGGTCCTAGACCAAATCTACTCCTGGGTTGCTGCGAGTAACATGGCACTGAATGGAGTGAAATTCCGCTCAATGACCTTTGGGTCGACGTCATTAGACACTCCACTATTAGATGATGAAGGTAAGGACATTAAGCAGGTCTCATCCATGAAGGATTTAGGTGTAGTCCTCCAAGATATAGAAAGTTCGATGAGCATATCCAGTTGAAAGTTAGTAAGGCTTTTCAAACATGTGGTTGGATATATCGCACGTTTAAGTCCAGAGATAGTGTCACGATGCTAACTCTGTACAAGTCGATTGTTCAACCGCATCTTGAATATGCNAAGATGTTTTACTAGGAACATTGAGGATATGAGAGAGCTCTCGTATTGGGAGAGGTTAGAAAGGTTGGGATTGTACAGTACTCAGAGAAGGTACGAAAGGTATCTAAAATTAAACGTTTTCAAAAGCATTCATGAGCTTTGTCCCAACCCAGGATTTCGGGCAATTGTAGTGACCGTAGAGGCTTAATGGGCGTTTTGAGAGCACCTTCAAGCCCTCGAGAATCCAGGCTAGTTAAAACAATGAAGTCCACCTCTCTTCTTTCTCGGGCTCCTTCATTGTTCAATTTGCTGCCCTCAAATATTCGTAGGGCTTATGTAGGGGTTGATCCATTAGCAGGATTTAAGTCAGACTTGGACAAGTTCTTGACTAAAATTCCGGATCAACCTTATATTCAAGGATTAGCCAGATCAGCCAACTCCAATTCGTTGGTCGATCAAATAATGTACATAAATAAAAGTTAAGTAAAATGAATAATCTTCTCGTCTTGAACTGCTGGGATTCCAATCCCGGTAGCGTAAGGAAGTCCGCAAAAAAGGAAGTGAATATTAGAAAATGTCACAAATGGTAGGTCTGAAAAATAACCTGAATTGGAAGAGTTTTAAGAAATATGTCTTTAATTAGCAAACAGAAAAATCTGAGAGGCAAATTAAACCCCAAAACTAATTTGTGAATCAATTACGAGTAACCATTTTCTAAAGGCCCGCATCCCCTATTTTGTAATTTGAGATATCATTTTAACTTTCCTCGTCCATTTCTTTAAATCAATGTTTTTTTGCATGATGTGTATGTTGGAGATGATGCCCTTGGCGATCTGAAAGTCCTGGGTTGCTTTTTTTTAATTAAGATGAAGATTTCATTGTCAAAGATGAGTTGTAGGACAGCGAAGGCTGTCAAATAGCAATGAATTTTCGAATTGTGTTTTTCTCATGGAAACTCAACAACGAAGACTATGAAAGCACTGGTGGAACCCATAGACTTGATGAGCAAGTGATTCCGTGGAATTCACATTCATAATTTCTTTGATCTCTTTGTCTGATGCAAAAAGTCGCATTTTGCTGCTCATGATCTGGAGTTAGGACTTGGACTAGTTAGTCGTGTCAACTAAAGACTAAAGGTCTCTACTGTCAACGAGTGTTTTCATAAAGGATGTTATGCATTCAATTACTAGCTTTATCGTCCATTTTGTTGCATCACTGTGGATTGTTTGTGATCTATTCATTTTTCTCATTATTCATTCGCTCTTTTCTTCCCTCCACATTTTCATTCTCAATTGACTAGGATTGTTTCTTGTTTTTGGTCAGGGTTCCTCTTTGTGTTCTTTTGAAACAGTTCTCTCTACTAGTTTTTGTTTGAAGAGAAGATTTTGACATTCATTAACGATTGGGTTCAATTTGTTCAGCCAAGGGTTGCCAGCTGACGATCTACTTTATGTCCTGTTCCTTCTTTTGTCAGCTGAAGGAGTAAATACTTTTTCGTAGCCGACGTTTCTAGCCGTCGAATGTAGAACTTATATGGTATATTGGCAATTGCAATCCATGACATTTGAAGTCAGGATAATTGTGTTTGTAAATTTGCAGAAATTCTTGATAGTGTATGACAACATGGCGTGCAATTGCAGTTCATTCAAATTTGCCTTTGTATCTGTCAAAATATTCCTAACGTTTAGTCGAATATTTGCCCAAGAGTATCATTTTAATAAGATGTGGGTTGTTCTTACATTGGACTCCAATTAAACCAATGAATCAGCCCACGATTCGATTCTTACAGTGGTTTTGATTTCCTGGATAGTCCCTTTCATTGAGCGTAGGAAGTACCCACTGCTTTGTCTTGGTGCGGACATCGAGAGAACACGCTCTAAGATGCCAGACCTTATCAAGAGATTACTTAATGAACAATCTATTGCCCAAGTACTGTGACACAATGATTAAGCCAACAACTCCTCTGCGAGAAAGTACTGATGGGATCAAATAAATAATCACGGGAGGTTGCGACTAGGGCTACCAATTTACATTTTTAGTGGCATGTGACAACACTAACGGAATATTGGAAAGCCGTTAGTTAATCACAAAAGGTAACCATGATTTTTTTTTTAAATCCTAACCTTTTACGTTACTTGGAAATGGCTGGTGCTTTGACTATCCTAGCTTTCTAGCACTCCTGATTTTGAAAATTTATTTGATCCCATCACAATTAGGTAGAGCTTAAACTGTAAGTTGTTTACTACATCCATTTTCGATGACTACATCATAGATTTCTAGACACTGGGTGACGGACGAATGACCACTCGGTTGACCAAACACTACAATAAACCGGTTTGTGATCCATTCCCAGGAGACCTCACTGTACTGTTTTACCAGTCGAGTGGTTGTCGTCCGACATCAAGTGTCTAGAAATCTAACTTTAAAGATATCACTTTTACTAAACTTACCTTATCCTGTTTTAGCGAAATTTGATAGCGAAATATTATGGTGAAAAGTGGCTGGTATACTACAAATATACAATATGTACATGGCCCCTGTGAATCTCTATTTGGATGTTAAAAGCGTTTGTAATTTTACCCCTATATTGAATTTGAAAAATATCTCAGAAGGGAAAGTGGTGAATTTATGGTGGTAGAATGGATCAGCAAAAATTTGCTCGCCGAAAAATACCTTGATGAAGTCATGCATCTTAGAGCATATTCTTGTATTTCTCCGTTTGTTTGTCCGCAACGAGAAGAGAGCAAGGAAAATGAAAAGGGCTACTGGGGTCCCTGAAGGAAATTTAACAGAAGTTATTTTTTTTAATCCACATGGCCAATTGTTCATTAGCCATAATGTTTTTATTGTTCCTTCGGATGCGTTCCATCACACAAGTGCTCTTCTAATTTCCAGGGCCTTTTTCGTCTACTTGTCTCACATTTAAAAATGAAAGAATCCAGGACTTTGAACTTTGACGATGTTTTGGAGAATACCTTAGGAGGCTTTGGGCGATGGCAGTTTCTTCTTTACGTGGCCGGGGGACTGCTTCTGTTTCCGTGTAAGTTGTACATTCCCATATTCTTGGGATTTCTTCCCCGATATCGGTGCAAAGTCCTCGAATGTGACTTGGAGCCCAAAGTGGAATTTCATCCAACATGGGCGGAATTTGCCATCCCACATCTTGACAACAATTACCTACATGATGGCTTGGGCCATTGTCAAAGGTTTTCATCGAATGGTACGTCTTGTTCCAAATTCAATTTTGATGAGCACCACATGGTTCCATGCTCACAAAGTGTTTATGATGACTCGATGATGAAAGAGCCAATGGTTGCGTTCTTCGATATTGGACCATGTTCCAGCAATGATCCCAATTGGTGGTTGGGGTCATGGATCTCCCAAATGGCGTTTATTGAAATCATATTTTGGACCGGAGTCATGATTGGCATTCTAGTGTGTGGGAGGTAAGACTCGACTTGACTCCAAATTTGCTATTTCATGAAATCGTCATCCTGCGATCAGAAAACGGTAAAAAGTTATGCACTAAAACTGACCACTGAAAATTGCACAATTTGCCCTGAATTTTGTGCGTTTGAGGAACATGTTTTTCCCAAGGGTTTCAATTTGGTTTCCAGAGAGGCTGTTCTACCACCACGAAAACTACTTCCGTGTCTAAAATGGTGCATTCTAACAACAGCAATAAGAGGATAGGATACGAGTTCTTTGTGGATTTCTTCTACATAACACATTTGTGTAAAGGTGCCCTGTTCAACTCGGCACTTTGAGAGGGCATACATCTTCACTCAGTCATTTGATTGAGCGGTATATACCTTCATCCAATTACTGTCTCTAAAGCTATACCCTCTCAAAGCACAGTAGATAATAGGGCACAAAATGAATGAGAAGAAAACCATTCATTCGTGTATGTGAGCTATGCAGTGAGCTTTGAGAGAGCATAACTATTAATCTACTCGTTCAAGAGAGCTGGAAATATTAACGACCAGAGCCCATTTTTTAAAGCGCAGGAATGAGTCTTGGATCAGGAAAAAAAATACAACTCTTGTACTATCTTTTCTCGATCCAAGAAACACTCCCCCGCATTGAAGGATGGGCTCTAGAGCCAGTCGCATTTTAATAAGAATGTAAAACGTCCAATAAGTTCATTTTCAGCCCGTCCTTAGGGCGACTTTACACTACGATGGAAAACCAGGATTGAATCAGGTTTGAGGATGGCAGTTGGGGTAGTGCTGGGGCGAGTCCAGACTCGATTCCGAGTCCTTTTTAAAAGACTCAAGTCCGGATTTGGGAAAAAAATATCATTCTTTGGTTTATATTTCGCAATAAAGATCGACTTGTTCGACTTGAGTACAGTGAAAGACTCGAGTCCTCTGCTGGACTCGCTCAAGCACTCATCCCACTTCAATCCTCAAACCGGATTAAATACTGGTTTTCCATCGGAGTTTAAAGCTGCCATTAGTCTAGAGATTTATCCACCCAACAATAGAAAGAATCATTAAAAGTGAAATTGGACAGAGGGGGATAAAATGAGTTTGAACTGCCCGTGGTGTTATCTAGAGCGTTGTTGTTGTTGTCATTTTGTTTAAGATCCAGCGATAATTAAAAGCAGGTCTTCTTTTATTTAATGACCAAAAGCCCCTACAAAAGAGGGCGGGGGGGGAATTATTGTGCAGGTTCTATCAAAAGAATATGGGAGAGCTTTCGTATTAGATGAGGCTAGAAAGGTTGCGACTGTACAGTATTCAGAGAAGGCACGAAAGGTGTCTGATACTATTCGTTTTCAAAAGCATCCATGAGCTTTGTCCCAACCCAGATTTAGAGTCATTTTTAGTGACCGTAGAGGCTTAATGTGCGTATTGAGAGCACCTACAAGTCCTTGAGATTCCATGCTAGTTCGAACAATGAAGTCTTCTTTGTCCGGCTCCTTCATTTACACCCCTCAAATATTCGTAAGGTGTATGTAATTGTTGATCCAGTAGCAGAATTTGAGTCAGATATGGATAATCTTTTGATCAAAATTTCTGATAAACCCTATGTATATTCAATGAAGGGAAGGGCTAGCCAGATCTATCAACTGTAATTCGTTGGTGGATCAAATATTGATATAAAGTAAAGTAGAATGAATAAGTTTTTCGTTTTGAAGTTGAAGGAAGTCCTCAAAAAAAGTAAACAGCAGCTTGAAGCACAAGCAAGTCTTTGTTCGAGTTTATATGCCTCTTGAGTTGTTGAGCTGCAGTCAGTCCCAGTGACGCGGAAAAGCAGTCCCTGAGAATGCTCATGAACCGACCGGGAACTGTGTATAGGGTTATTCAAACACTTTATTTCAATCAACTCTAAGCGAGACGGTTTGAACTTTAGTGCCAATTTCTTTAAAAAGCCAATTGATGACTAAATAGTTGTTTACTCTTTGCACAATTTGGGCTCCATTCTGTTCGATCCATCAATATATGTATCAACAACACATACAATGGCTCATGAAATACACACATATTATTATTATTATCCATTCCACCTTCAATGTCCCTGAAAAACAACGTTTCATATATTGAAGAAGCCAGAATATGTACAAAAATAAACCTTTTATGATATAATCAAATTGCTGCCTTTACATCGCCGTTATTGGGCCTTGTCTCTGCTCCAAAGTATCTGAACGGCCCTGTTAAAATGCTCCAGTAAACCTCTTTTAGAAACAATGCGTCAAATTGAACGCAATCAAAGCTGGAATCCGCTTCTTTTTTTTAGAATGGGTGACAGGTACGGCACACGTGTTGTCATATTAACCAGCCAGGTCACTTTCACTGTGGGAGCCATCATCGCCTTCACCTCCATGACGTACTCATCTTACGTCATTTCGTCCCTATTAACTGGCTTCGGTTGCATGGGCTCCTCCACATCCCCATATGTCTTAGTATCCGAGGTCATGGGTAAGAACCACCGGCATTACCTAGCTTTCTACCAAATCTTCCGAGTCTTGGGAGGATTTTCTTACGCCTGGGTGGCCTCTGTTCTGCAAAATTGGCGCCAGTTCTGGCTGTACGCCTTGTGTGTGAATTTAGCGGTTTCGCCAATCTGGTTTTGGCTCCACGATTCGCCACGTTGGCTCCTGAGCCGAGGCCAATTTTCCCAGGCCAGGAAGGTCTTGGACTTTGCAACCAAGATCAACGGGGAGCCTCGTCTAAGTGCGAATGATTTTGCAGCCTTACAAGAGGCCTCAAGGCAACAAAATGCCTCTAACAGGATCCATGAGCGCATGTGGACCAACTACTACGTTCTGAGGAACTTGGTTGTGTGTCTTTTTATTTGGCTGAGTGTTGGCTTAATGTATCTGGGCCTTTCAAGGATATCAGTCACTTTGGGAGGGAATATATACGAAAACTTCGCTCTCTTCGAAGGAGCAGAGCTAATTGGTCTTGTGCTCAGCTCGACAGTTGCTTCTTACATGGACTGTCGCACACTCATCGTTTGGTCCCTGGGATCTGGATCCCTCGCGTTGGTATTGAGTTTCTTGATTGGTCACCCCATGTGGACTTTAGCTTTGGTCGTACTCGGTAATTATCCACCAAATTCAAAAGACTCTCAGGGCTTGAGGAGATGATTTATGATTTTAGGCAAGACTTGGGCGAGCATGTCGCTCCAAGTCATTTACGTTTATACCCCAGCTATATTTCCCACCCCGATCCGAAATTCCGCATTGGGTCTCTCCTCGACTGCAGCCCGATTGGGAGCTCTGATCGGCGCTTGGCTGATCAATTCCAAGGTAATAATGACACGTCTGTTTTTCTGCATTGTGCTTTCATTTGGTGATACATAATCCTTCTAAACAATTCATTCATTCGAAATGAAATTTTTTCGCTGCATTTTCGCTCATAAAAGTTGCCATAACAAGGGCATCAAAGACTGAGATATTTTGATCTTTGAATCGTTTTTATCATTCTATTTCAAACCCTCTGAATCCTGGCTATGATCCAATGTAGTTTTGATCCAACTTGGGTTTCTTGGTTAGTCGTAAAACGTGATAAAAATTCGGGCCAAAAGGGTGAAAAAAATCTTTTATTTTCGGTACAAGGTAGCATTATCAGTAAATACCCAGGTATTGGGAAGAAAACCGGTTAATTCAACCCTCTCGAGTTTCTGCTCGACTTACGAACAACATTGTTTTTGGAGTCTAGTTTTTAGATATGAATGCTATGTCCAAAGCTAACAAGATCACAGAGAATCGTCGATTGGAGATCACATTTAGCTACTTTCCAGGGTCACTTTGGTGCCTTCTGAGAATGTCCCCTCATTCAAAGATTTACTTTACCATATAAGGTGGCGATCCTTAGAACTGTCCGAATTCCCGGATTGATTGAAAGCGGTTAAAGCCAAATCACTTGAATATCTCGATGATAAAGAAATCATATCTCTACGTCAACATGGTTTCGGTACAAACTTTAGCATGTTGACCCAGCTTACAGAGCAATTTCATGACGTAATCGAGAACTGAAACACAATGATTGTTTATTTACGCTGTTTTTTTTAGATTTGCCATGGCATTTGATTAGATAGACCACGGTCTACTGCTGAAGAAAAGACTTTCTGACATTGACGTAGAGGGTAAAGTTGTTTGTTTGGTTGATTTTTTTTCCAAGGGAGGACACTGCAAGTGAAGCTAGAATGTGTTCTGAGTAAGCCACAAATAATGAAATCAGGTGTACCTCAAGGCTCAATCTTGGAACCTACTCTATTCATTGTATTTACTTCATCTCTCTTTGCCTTGAGGTCTTCCATTTCATCTTATGCGGACAGTACGACAGTACGAAATTATTCTGTGGTAGGAATAACAAAAAATCTCGGAGTGACAAGCAGACTTAGATAAATTATATGAATGAGTGTCAGATGATCAGCGTTAAACAGAGACAAATTTCAATTCATGATTTTCGATTATGATTAAGGGAAACTGCCGTCATACTCTTGGAGGTACAATAAAGAAACTGAAGTGAACAGAGGCCAGCTTTTTAAAGCTCGTGCCTCGGAGTTTGAGGCTTGGACGTAAAACCAGTATGAAAGTACACTCGCTAAAGTGGGGAGCGGATACTCATTCTGGGTAACGTCCAAGTCTTAACTCAGAGGTGCGTACGAGATTTTAAAAAAACTCGACTCATTAGTGTCAAGGATTTGGCTACATTCTAATGTTTTACTTTGTTGCAGGGCATTCCAATAGTTTTGAGCTTGTTGATCTTTGCTGGAATCGGATTGATGGCCTGCACACTCATTTTGGCATTCTTGCCCAAGATTCAAGGCTCCGCTCTTCCTGAAACGCTACAAGACGTGAAAAATCTCGATCGGGACTTGCCTGTTTTAGGTCATCTTTCTATTTTCGATGAAGTATTGCCGTCAGGGATGGATTTTGAAAAAGAGTCCCTCTTAAAGAACGCTTTGAGCCAAGAAGAATTGTTATCGTAGCCGGCATTGTGTAGCGAGAAAAGTTACAATAATCATGTTGAAAATTTGATACCTAAACTATGTTATTGAAGAGTCAAAGGGTATCGGGTTTAATGTCACCAGAAACCCTTAGCATTCTGTTGGTTGATGTATCATCCTACGAATATTCATTCACGGAGCTAGATTTCTGGTTAATTGTGTCTTGTTTCCAAGTACTGTTACTTTTCAATGGTCGTCCATTTGATCCCAATTTTTATAGCCATCAATTAAACGGATTTTTTCATTGCTGTGCTCACGAGATAGAGCCAAAGGAGTTGACTTGGCTTCCAAAGCTTGGACATCCTCCAGCGATTCGAACAGCTTGTATGCCATGGAATCTGTTAGGAACAAAGCCAAGATACTGGATGAGCCCAATCCGAAAACCACGAGCACTCCAATCGTCGTTGACATCGACAAACACTAAAACATTAAATCATGATTAGGAAACTCCATTCAAAAGTGGGATGAAATCATGCATAATTTGTTACAACACCTTGAGTTACATGACAGGCGATTTAAAAATTAATGATAATGACTCAATGCATGACCGTATACGGATATAGCTAATTAATGTACCATTTGTTGTCAAAGTATAGGGGTCGAGAAAGCACTTTAGTAGAAAGGACCGATTCAGATCAATACATAATAACACCCCTCCGTAATTGTGGTTTGTTCCATCCAGATTTTACCGGAAATTAGTAAACTTACATATGACTCGTGTTACCTTTGAGCTGATAAGCAATGACGACAGTAGAGCTCCTACTCGTCCAACGGCTGAACTGCTCCCAAGGGCTGAATTACGAATAGAGCCAGGAAACAATTCGCATGTGAGAACATAGCAACAAAACATTGCTACTGAAGTACTTATCTTTGCTGAAACGAAGTAACAAAGTTTTGATGTTTGTCACTCCTAATAAGTTCACGAAAGACCATACCAACAATCATCAGAGCCAAGAGAATGTTCCTATCGCGGACCAATATCCCCAACATAAGAGACAAGGAACCAAATACCAGGAAGAAGATCAGCGTCATTTTCCGACTCTGCCTTTTGAGGCACACGACGCAGATACCCACGCCCATCAAGGAGGAGATTGAGATCATAAAATAATTCGCATAAATATCTCCTTCGAGGACGATCGAAAACCTGACCACGCCAAAAACAATCGAGCTTGTGCTCATCCAGACCAAACACATCAAGAGCAAGTTCTTCCAGATCAAGGGTGAACTGAAAAAATAAGATTGTTTCTTTTTTTTCTTGTTAACATTCCGAAGCAACCAGAAACAATCAGTAACAGTCTTTTTGCTCTTTTTGGCCTAAATTATTGACTTTTGTTACTAGCAATGCTAATATGTGACTTATTTCTAGAGAGACAGTTGCACCACCGAGCAAAGGAAGTATCAATCCAACATAACTATGCTCTATTATACATGGACTCAAAACACTCTTGCTTTGTGGCCAATAATCACGAGTGGAATGGTGTTCATTCCAATATGGTTTGTACGGTTCATTCGACAAATAGTTGACATTCTGCCCAATAGAGTGCAAATCCTCAGTTTTTTTTTCGTTTTATCCAATTCAAGAGCGACGTCACCACTGGACAGATATACCGTGTCTCAGTAGGGTGGAGGAAACTTAATCTTTTGAAAACGGAATGAAAATCTCAAATATGTGGAACACGTTCTTTCGACCCCATTCCGCAAGTTGAAAATAGTTTTAAAATGCTAAATTTAGAGACCTTACGAGAGAATGCTCTGACATTACTAGGATTTCAACCATGACTCTCTGATTCTGGCGCCATCTACTGGTCATCTTCTGAACCTTTTCGGGCAGCTGCTCCTTATCAGGGTCAGTTGGATTAATTTTCCAATAATCACTACTAGATCACTTTAGATTAGATTTGCCATTTTCTTCGCCATATTGTTTTTGATTGGGTAATGCCTTAAAATTTGATGAAGAGCCGAACAGATAGATGTTCTAGCATTTCTCCTGGAACAGGACCCTATGGTACGAAGCGGGAATATCCCTCAATTGGGACACCCATCATCAGATGGCAGGCCGAGCGAGAGAGCTGCCATCTGACTTCCTAACAAACAAAACAGGACCCTACGGTACATATAGTGTCACTATGACCTCACCTGTAGAGACCGCTGGTGCCCTGTACAATTATCCTCGCATTCATAGCCTGAGATCTTTTTATAACCTTTTCGAGGGAGCCCGGATAAAGCTGAACCCCATTGCACTTGGCCGCCACTTTCATGACCCTCTGGAATTCGTCATACCAGCCTCGAGAAAGTAGCCATCGTGGCGATTCGTGTAAAATCATCCAGATTGGCAAGATCAAAGCGTTCATGAATGCCGCATACCACCAGATCAACCGCCAGTTTTGACTGGAATAGGCCACGACACCGTGCAGGCAGCTGCCTGCGATTTGAAAGATTTCAATAACGGGTGTCAGATGAACAAAGTCCTGTCCAACCACTTCAGATAAGTAAATGAAGGCCAGAGTATGACTGGACAGGGCAAATAAGCCTGCCGTGAAGGACAGTATAGTAAAGCCCCAATATGTGTCCGCGGATCCAAGGAAGACACTGGTGAGTGAAAACAGAATGCTGGACAGGATAATCGTCTTTCGTCCGCCGAGAAAATCGCCAATCCTGAAACGGGCCAAATCCAGCATTTGATCGGTAAAAATGTATTGTGGCTACTTTGATTGATTAATGCGATACCTGCCAATGACACAGCCTCCAAACATGACCCCAACCCAATAGCTTAGGTCCAATAAGGCTATTTTAGAGACATAATTTCCGGGAGTACAAGCCGGATCTAGGTTGGAACAAGGCCCAATGTCAAAAGACGTTACCAAAGAATATTGGAACACGCTTCTATCATAAACACAGGTTGTACACTCGTTCAATATTTGGTCATTAAAATCAGCTGGAGTGCAAGTTGTCCCGTTCCCAATGTACTGGAACATGACGCAATGGGACACATTAACTCCTTGTTTGAATACAGAACTGGGCATTCCATATTGGGTCCAAGATGCTCGGTAATCTGGAAAAGGTTGATTATCGCAAGCATCCACTTGGCAACGAAATTTCGGAACAAATGTGGGAAATGTAGATAGGAAGAGATTGCTTGGCAAAATGGCCAGTCCTGCTCCAAATGCGATAAACTGTTGCCAAGGCCCAAATCCCCCAATTTCGTTGTGAATCACATCATCCAAACTCATTCTGAAACGATCGAGCAGAATTGACTTCAATTAAAATCAGAAAATTTCAATTCAACATGATTATGTCAAGGCCAATGACGAGCTGGTCTTTTGACAAGGGAATGGCACTTTTTCATAAATTTGCTTGAGTACATGAGGTATTGTGTCCCTCCTCAAAATGTTGAAAATTAGTATTGTCGCCCTCGATTTTTTTTTTAATTTACTTTTCTTAACATGCCCTATATGAATGTGAAGGGACTTATAATAAGGAATAAAGATGACTTGACAGGATGCATAATGGGATCGTACGGCGAGATTTTCTAGTAACTTTTAGAACTTTTTTAGTGATGAGATCAAATCAAACTTCAAATTCAACGTTACTAGAAAACGTAGAAAGTGAAATCACCTGCCTATTCCATCACAACGCAAAAAGTGAAGTTTGAATAAAAAGCAACCCTGATTTAGCGTAAGAAAAATCAGGGTTGATTTGGAGGCTAACTAACTGGATTGGATATTCCATTAATTAGTAATGCCATAGGCCATTGAAAATGTAAATTGGTAGCCTTAGTCGCAGCCTCCCGTGATTATCAATTTGATCCCTTATCAGTACTAGAGGTCTAGAGGTCTAGAAAGAAAAATGACGCTGGGAGATAGCTTCAGTTGTTATTTACCCTGGATGCTTAATGGGATCTTCCAGCAGGATTTTTTATTGACTTTTTTGGTTCACTCTACAGAAAACGGCAAGTATGGGTGCCAATTAAGGCTCGATTTTGAAAATAAGACTACTTTTTTTCCTACTTTTAAAGATCTCAATTGCTAAACATAATTAATCCTATTGCTATGGCAAGAAAATTGAATAGTACATTAAGCATAATACATGAAATGTACGTACATGTAAGTAAAGTAAATGAGTTATATTGATTGCCTCATTGAGAGGCCAAATATGAATCCAGAAATGATTTGTTGATTGTTTGGTCCAAACTAAAGCCACTATAGTAGAAGAAAACGCGCATGAGATTCTTGGTCCCAAAACGTCGTTTCCATTCTTCTGTGGTTCTTCAGTTCACCCCCAAGGCGGCTTTTTCTGTGTTATGTATTTACTTCATTGTTGTCAAACGTAGCTTCATCATCTATGTTTCAGTCTGTTAAAAAATAAATATTTTTCTTCCGAATGAAACAGGGTAATTCAAGAAAAAGTTTTAAGACCTGGTCAAAACAAAATCTCTAGAGTTTTGAAAAGTGACATTTCTCTCTCCAGACCTCTACTTTATTAGCTCTTGAATGGGAAGAGAAGATTTCTACCAAACTGGGCTAGCAGTTTCCTCAAGGCCAGACATCGCATAAACTCTGAGGACATTGATGAGGGGTACTGCGAGAAGTAAAAGGTTGCGTTTAAACAGTTTCATTCTTCTGGACTAGGTCGCGCTTCTAATGCGTTATAATCACAAGAACTTCTATAGCCTCATGCGCTTTAGAGACATTGTAATCGAGGTTTTCTTTTTAGTATAATTATGAATTGAGTTGGCTACCATTTGACAAACGTAAATCTACTAAACATTGTGGTATGGAAGCTTCTCTTTCTCAACATGAGCCTGCTAGTTGCAGTATTCTCATTCCGGATACTAGCTCAAAACTAAAATGTAAGATTTTTTTTTCTAGAATGGTGCTTCCTACAACGGCGCTCTTCCTATTATAGACCATCACATCAGGCTGCTATTGGTTTACCTCTAGTTCGTTTCCCCTACGCCCTCAAAGCATATCGGGCGGAATTACACTAGTTTTATCGCACAGAGAATATTGGCCCTCAACTGGTTTGTACTATGTAAGTACAGTCGTCTCCAAACGTGGTGTAGTTTCGATCATGGCCTATTGCAAGATGGACATGCTAGACCTCCGCAATTCAAAAACATCTTCGAGCCACAATTACTTCAAGTTTGGCATTTTGATCTCCTTAATGACCATCATTACCTCTGTCATCGTTTATGCCTTTGCGTTTATTCTGTACGGTGGTTACTTTCATGCAGAGTGCGGTTGTTCGTATAATCGAACCGAAATCATTTCTCTTCAAGCTCAGATAGAGAACCAATCGCAAAATATTCAAGACATGTTACCAAACTTCAGGAATGATCTAGCGGAAATCCAAGAACAGATGAGTCAGCAGATCATGAATGTCAGGCAAGAGATTCAATCCCAAGCCAACTCGGTTGAACAAAAGGCCAACGAATTTGCATCTGTAGCCGATAAAAACATTACCCAAACCTTGGAACTCATGTCTCAAGAGCATGGTGAGTCAGTTCAGGTTTTGGAGGAAATGAATAAGAAAATTGCAGACATCCAAGAAGCTAAAATATTCAAGGAGGAGATCGTGGATGACCTTCGAAGTCAGATGTTCAATGTGTCTGCCAACACGGAAATGTTGGAAGTAATCCACATCAAACTCAACTCCACCGAGCAACTCATAAAAGACTTGACACTTTGGAAAGAATATGGCTTCGAAGACGTCCTTCAGTACCATTTGGAGGAGAGTTCAATTCTCTTGGATCAAAAGTTAACTCACAGGTTCGTCCAGATGATCAAGGCAGAGATTCAATTGTCACAAGATGCCATGAAAGAGGTCATGGACGGAATGCTTGCTTACTACGATCAATTCGAAGCTCGTCTCAATAAATCCAGTATTCACCTCAATCTGATCAAGGCGAATGTGTCCCAAAGCTTGGACAAAATGAAGACATCCTTGCTCGAAACCATCAAGACTGACCCAAGTTTTCAAGAGGTCCTTCTCCCTAAAAGCCCAGTCTACGAGTTTCCGCATTCAGACAAGCGAATGACTTACAATGAAGCTCTTCAATACTGTGCCCAAAAAGGTGGACATTTGCCCATGTTCCAATCATCAAATCCGGAACCTGAGTACGCCACTCTACTTGCCAAGGCAACCGAAAGAAATATTGAACTTTTTTGGTTAGGGGCAACGGATATCGGCAACGAGGGACTGTTCACTTGGTCGGATGGAACACCCATGGTGTTTACGAGATGGAACAGGAAGGAGCCCAATAACCATAATGGAAACGAACATTGCGTCGAAGTACGGACGTCCTCTCGGGTTTGGAATGATTCGTCTTGTGAAAAAAAGCGTCGAGTGATTTGTCAATTATGATTGTTCGATATTTCCTCTTACTTCTTAGTTTTGCCTTAGCTTAATTTGAAGACACTTTCAATTGGATGTATGTAGACAACAGAAAAGGAATAAGGTTGCGAAAGTGATTCTAACATTCAGTTAAGTAAAAGGTTACATTTAAATTTCGAGTGAAAACTGAGGGGAGTTTGCGGTCAAAAAGAGCATATTAAAAATTCAGAGGAGACACTAAATTGTATTGGGGTATTAAAGGGTGGCCTGAAATAACGTCAATAAATCAATCTTGTATCTAGGTACAGAGTCCGCTATCAAGGGTAATTTCGAACTGGAAAAATAATTAGAAAAAACATCCCAAGAACATCTTCTGGACGTATCACTCAACCTGGCTTACATTTCCCACCCCCAAAGCCTTCAATCTTTTTGGGAAAATGAGTCGCTAGCATTTGAAACCTAACTGATTTACTTTTCACGCGCAGAGATGGCTTAAGATTGCTTCCCAAAATTCGCTTCTCTTTGTTTGAAAGTGGAAAATGATTTAACTTGTTTGTAGAGCACCTTTGCAGGTGACCAAAGTTCAAATATCTACGCAACAAAGTTTGATTTGAATATTTGATTGATCCGATTTTCAAAGACACATGTGACATTACCGTGATTTATGGCTACCCTCTGGAGGAGCGACACGTGTACGTAATTATTGTTCGAACTAAACCTTGTCAAAATTGTACCTGCTCTTCGAAAAGGCATTGTTGGTAAGAATGCAGTTTCATGTAGATTATTTCTTTGAGAAATGCTTATAACGAGTAGGACGTACTCTCCCATAGTGATTTGGAAGACGAGCTTCATGCTCAAAACGAATAGAAAAGGAAAACTTTTGGGATTTCTAACATTAAAACCAACTTTAGGTGAGATTTGCCAACCACGTGGTCTTACGACATATCATTGGCATGTCTTATTTTGAAGCTATATCCGGCACACCATGTTTTTCATGAAATATATAGTACTCAATCTATTCCTGGCCTAGTGCTCTTCTATTCCATCCTTGCCTTCATTACACGCTTCTTTACTGAATAAGTAACAAATAAATAATGTGGGGTGCGTTCATTTTTGTAAGGCTAAATTAGTCGCCCACCATCTACTTCTTTGAGAGGTCATTAGGAGCACACTTGTTTCATTTAAAACCTTTTTGGGATTTCACTCTTAAATGTCTTTAACAAAGAGAACGTAGGCTCCATAGTATTCAAAATCAGAAGTACTCAGCGAAAATAAAAACATGGATCAGATAGGTTTTGAGTCTGAGGCCGTGGATAAATGTGTAAGAAAGTAGGGATGAGTTAAAGAAAAGAACAGGAAAATTATTTTTGCACCTCTGTTTAAGGTTTTGTTTAAAAACTAATACATTTAAGTATTATTTGATTGAACTTGTCAAAATTGGATTAAAACCTAAACTAATTGGTAGTCGGTCGGAAAAAGGTGTTTCAACCACATTGACATATCTAATGTTGAAGATCAAGCTCGTTTAGGTCCTATTTTACAAAAAGAACGGGAAAAGCTTTTCGATATTTGCCATTGATTTAATTTCTTCATAACGAAGGAGGTATAAATGAAAACAATGATCCTTTACCTCCAATGCTTCCTCACTTTCGTTGCAATTTATGTATAGTAATCTTCTCACACCAATTGCTGCACTGGACCAAGACATATTTATTGAAGTGAAGACGAGGTCTATTCAGTGACAAGTGTTGGTGTCTGCAACCAGGTACTATATAAGCTGTAAAGCATATTTAATTACTGCACTCTTTTAAATGGCATATGCTCCCACTCGTCTTAAGTAAGTAAACAAAAGTTTTTTTGAGCGAGCGAGGGTCCTCTAATTTCAAAAGGTCAAACACATCATTATTGGAAACGAACAAATATGTCTAAATCCCTTCTTGTGCTTTCAACAGTTGTTTCGGTTTCTCTATTCAACAATTAAAGCATATCTCCTGTTTTCGGGATGATTTTTGAAATACTTTTTGGGTTTAGGATACGTTCTTCATCCTCCCTATTTTTGCAACAAAAAACATTAAGTTCATAATATAAAGAATCGACCTCTTGGATTTCTAAATATCCTTAACACTTTTGTGGTGCTTTCCAGTTGATGTGGGATTTTTTCATGTTAACCAAGATATTGCCCAAAGTTCAACCAAACAATAGATTGCTAAAAATGAAGCATCGTTATATTTGTGGTACAGGGTCATTCACATCAAACGTTACACTTTGTTCCAAGCCTTAAAAAGACCACTTCTTTGTAAAGATTGCCATCTTTAAATGAGGCTCTATAAACTTAAATGAGTTGCGATCGAGAAAAACAAAAATAAGTTCAAACGGAAGCAAAGCAAAGAATCTGTGCTAAAATGGAGGAGACCCAATCGGCGATTGTAAAACTCTAAGGCAGTGTTTTAAACCCAACTGATACCTGGAGCTTTTTAGGAATGTACTTCTGATTTTTGTTAAGTAAATGCTGAACCAATTTGTTCTTGTAAATCTCTGTGGCCATGGTAGGTAATGTCCTGTAACCTGTAATCTGTATTGACTTACATTCTTAGGGATCGTAAGGTCGAGACTGCCGGCCCGTATTTCTTTAATCTGACCCTTGCAACAAAGAGTGTGAGACTTCAGATTGGGTTAGACATGGAGGCCTCCATGAATTTGGGGTGCTAGGGTCAGATTGGTGAACGAAGCTAGACCTCACATCATCCGTTTATAGTTCCGATAGGCAGTGCCATGGTCCGTGTCAGTTTGGTTCTCCTTCAGTGGGTGGGGCTAGCGTCTAAATGTTTCCTCGAGAAAGGTCGAGAAAGAACCATGATAGATGGGATGATTGGCTCCGTCGTTGTGCCCGGTCTCAAGTGCCTTGAAATGACGAAGTGACGGTCCAAGCAACCATGAAAATGTAGCTCAAACATTGCGGTGATGACATTGGCTGGATCACGAACTTCTAGAAATATGGACTGTGAACTTTCTTCTAGCTAAGTCGGTCTGCTCTTAGTCATAGCGATTCCACAGGCATTTTTCGAATTAAAGTAATAAAAAAACAAGGAATATAGATCTTTACAATTAAAGGCAGGTCATTTTGATATCATTGACTGGTAAAGTGGTTCGTTTCAAAGTTATTTTGTCAAAAGCTCATGTAGCTGACGAAGTAAGTGCAGGCCGAAAATTTGAATTTTGAGTTGTGTCTCCTTCATAACTTTGGACATATCTCCTGAGTTCGCAAAGCATAGTTTTAGCCTCAAACTTGGCCAAGTTTTTCTATTCATCAAGATCTTATGGTCGTATGAAGTGCTCATTTAGAGTAAGAGATGAGAAATTTACGCTTCCGTTCGCAGTCCACATCTCTAGAAGTCCGTGGCTGGATTTAGTGCGTCTTAGAGACCAGCCATTTTCAGGCCCACCATGCATTCTAGAGACCCATTCATGGCATTTCTATTTAGGTACATCATCATTTTCAGATTCAGAGCAGTTGCTACTCTAGTATATCTTATTGATTGCCTTTAAAAATAACAGAAAAGAGAACACTCACACCCGTAATTTAACGGTCCCTCCACCGGCACCTTTCTTCAGGTAAAAAAAAACACTTCACCAATGTCGTTAACTTTTTTGACCCAGCAAGCCAACGCGTCGAAATTTGAAGGCATTCAAGTATGTCTGGTCTCAAAAAAAAACAGAGGTGGTCAGAGAGATCCCTCGCAAACTTTTGGAACATATTTCTTCCGCAACACACTTACAATGTTATGCCGTTGGTCTGGCAACTCTTGCTTTTAAATGGTCTTGGACTGAAACGAGCTTTTTCATTGATTTTGACTACAACAAAGCTCGAGGGAAGAATTCTGACAGGCATGAATAGGTCAATGGTTTAGGCCTTGAAAGTAAACCGTCTTCTTAGCTTAAGCTCACATCTGATCAAAAGTCTTGTTCAAAGGTTGGGCAATGACATGGGGGTGAGAGGATTTTCATTCTGGGTAGCATCATCCATCCAAACCTACCTTAACTCCATTGTATGAGCTTTTTATAAACGGACCTCTGGAGTTCCGTGGTCTACGCCTTAACATGCAGAGTATGTTGCCCAATGTCTTGCAACTAGCCCAAAAAATGCGATAAACGGCAAGCTGAAACGCAACGTTCGTCACTACATGGCACGACTTTCGGTGCCAATACTCCCACAACGTGTTTGTCATCGGGGTCTGGCCACTTTAACCAATCGACAGAGGCAGTGATCGAAACCATGCCGTTGTTCCAGCCATTGGTTCTTCAAGATGCGCCTAAATCGGATCGTCTGCCCTGGCGTGTTTTAATGCTTCCATTGACATTGACTTTCCTGTGCTCAGTGATCATATCCGTACTTCTCATCCAGATCCAAGACAACATATTTTATGAGCGTCGGACGGTGGCTCCCAGTGATTGGGATCAATTCGACGCTCAACTGGAACATCTCAATTTGAGTTCAATTGCATCGCGTCAAGAGATCCGTGCCCTTCACGACACCAGGCTGGATGCTGTCAAAAACGTGACAAATTATCGAATAGATGGCATCCTCCAGTCTCTGGACAGCATCTTCAAGAAACTGGAACGATTCAAGAAAAGATCATTTACTGACCGTATCCAGACATTGCAAGAAGACGTTGATCAGCGCATTTCTCAAGTGAAAGCAACGCTAAGCGAGAGGATGAGTCAGATGAACCTCCACTTGAATTATCAATCCCATCTGATTGTTCAACTCCAAGAAATGATATTGCAACAAAACGATTTCAACTCCGATTTCCACAGAGCTTTGACGAATGCCACCTTGGTCCATCTGTCATGGGAGGAGAAACTGGTAAACGTCTCCACAGCTATGACAGACTTTCAAGCTAAGGTCAATCGGGAGATGTCAGATCCACGGATAGAGCTGATCTCAATGATTCAAAAAACTTGTCGAGAAACTGTGAATGAAAGTAGGCAAGACATTCTTGATGAGTTTGAATCTAAAATGGTCGAGCTAGCGTCCAATCTGACACTTGACTTGAAGAACGTACCCCTGACTCGCATATTGAAACAAAATATCGACTCTGGCGTTGATCTTCAGCTTGTTCAATCAGTCTTGTCCCAATGCTTGAACACTTCTGATGGGATCGATGCGGTGATGAAAGACACCTTGAGGGACCTTCGACGTCATATGAATGCCACGGACGGTATGGTGTCCGATTTGCACTTGGAACAAGATCAGATCCACGACGAGCTAGAGTCTCTACGTGAAGAAGTGCAGTCTATTAATCAGACCCTGGTCCAGCCTTTGAAAGGCCATGTAAAGAACTTTAAACGGATGGAGATACTCGACGAGGTCCGTTTGAATTTTTTCACGCTTAATGGAACCGAGTACTACGTGGTCAAAAAGAAGGAGACCTTTTCTACAGCCAAAGACAGATGTGCTCAATTGAATGGGCAACTAGCTGAGTTCCAATCCCAAGAGGAGCTCCAAAAGGTATGGATTCCAGCTTATCAGAGGTTTCTAATGCATTGCTTCAAGAATGGTATCTGCCATTTCTCGGGCCACAACTGAAAGAACCACATTATTCCTGTTATATACAGGGTGTTTGAGCAAAAATGTCCGTTTTCATTCTTCTACTTTATACTCGTATATGTTGGAAATTTATGTAATCAGCAATGACACAAAACCATTTTAACACAAGTTAGAAAGGAAAAGACAAGCTGGAAGACGCAGTCTCATGATTAATATTGTGACTAAAACTCCAGAGATGATGATGACCATCTGAATAAAAAATTCCTCCTTAAATAAGGAATTTACCGCCAAAATTTCCGAGCAATCAAAGCTATTTCCCAACTTTCATTTCAGGTAGACATAGCTCTGTTTTTGGCAAATATTTTGATACGTACGAGATGGCCTTCCAAACCAGCAAATCTGACCCGCGAGAGCTGCACCTGAATGACCTTAAACGTTTCTTTTTCTTCCAGATCACAGACAAGACCCTGGAGATTGGACTGCAATCATGGTGGTTGGGGCTGTCGGATTTTGCCACAGAGAATGAATGGCGTTGGGCGACCAGTCGTCGAAGTCTGGATTTCGACGCTTGGGGCCCGGGTGAACCCAACAATGCCAACTTTCATGAGGATTGCGCGGAAGTGTGGGAAACCTATTTGAATGACGCCCATTGCGATTCCTTGCGTCAATATGTATGTCAATTTCCTCAATGAGATGCAGACGAGCCACCACCTACGAGGTTGAGTGTGACCCACTATGAACTTGCGAGGGCTATACAAAGAGGGGGAAGTGTATTATGTCGATGTTAAATAAGTATTAGAATATAGATTGATTATCGCCCCGTTTTCATGTGAGAGACATTCCCCCCAATGGCTCTGAATTTTGGCTGTGCCGTTCATGGCGCCATTTTTGTACAAGATGGCCATTTCCCGTGATCAGACGGCGCCAAAATTTGCCTTTCTCCCCATAGCCTGGCCCTCGTGGAAGACAGAAATAGATGGGAATCTCTCCAGGCAACAATGGAGCATTGGCACCATATTTCTATCGAAAACGATCAAATTACACTTAAACGGAAGCTAAGTTTGCGAAAAAAACGAAAGTAACGCCTCCAAATATCAGTCAAGGCCGAAGAAGCCGGGCATAAGCCATGGTTAACATTTATGGTCAAGAGTTTCCGGCCTTTGCATGATCATAATGGACCAAGAGCAGATAAAAAAGTCGAAAAATAAGATACGATAGTGCCTTATTATGGCCGAGCTGTAAAATCAAAGGCCTGATTTGGGGTTTGGGTCCCCATCATTCCGATCTATGGGTTTTATGTTCGACGCCAGCCAAGCTACGGGCCTGCGGCTGTCCGACGGCTGCCGCGCCCGCTAGGCGGCCGAGTGCGCCCCGCGCGCCCGCACCCCGCTGGAGCTCTGCTTGCGGTCGGTCGTTAGGTTGGTTGGGCAGCTGGAAACGCAGTCAGGCTGGCTGCCTGCCTACGGCCCACGGCCCAGTCGCCTCACGCCAAATCACGCTGAGCGATCACGGCTCTCAGCCAATGGGATTCCGACCAGACACAGAAGCGCCGCTCCAGCCAGCCCCTTGGCCTCGTTCTCCTCCTTCCCTGCCTCTGTCCGTGCGTCCGTGCGTCCGTGGAAGGGTTCCTCCTCCTCCTCCTCCTCCTCCTCCTCCTCGTCGTCGTCGCCCCTGTTTCCGTGATTGGCCCTCTGGAGTGAGTTGTTACATCGTACATCATCGACAGCGGGTCCCAGGACGGCCATTTTGAATCCAGCTCGGGTCGAAACCGCAGTCAGTCCCGGATTGTACGCCTTCAACGCCCCACCCGGAATCAGAATGGCGGGTCTACCTGCCGACGATTTCTGCCTTAAGTGGAACGACCATCACTCGATCTTCTTCGCCTCAGTGGAACGGCTCTGTCAATTGGACACGTTGACGGATGTGACCTTGTCGTGCGGGGCCCAGGACTTCACGGCTCACAAGCTGGTCTTGTCCGTCTGTTCAGGGTACTTTGCGCGGTTATTCAGCGCTCAGCGCTCACACGTCGCCTCGCCCGACCTGCGCACGGCCATCGTCTACCTCAAGGATGTGAATCCACGCCACATGGAACTGCTCCTGTCGTATATGTACCGCGGCGAGATCAATGTGCAAGAGAGCGAATTGGTCGGCTTGTTGGAAACGGCCCGGAGTCTACAGATCAAAGGCTTGGCCGACAATCCCGAGACCTCAGCCCCGCCCACCCCGCCCGTGTCTGCCCCCATGACCACCGTAAAAAAGCTGCCCAAACTGGCCAAGGTCAATAGTGGCGGGTCGCACGTGATGCCTCCGCTGAGCAAGTTGGGTCAGAAACGCCCGCTGACGACCCCATCCATGGCCGGTCTCCCGACCAGTCTGACGCCCACCGCCACGCATAGCCCGCCGCCCGTGGTCAAGAAACCCAAAGAAGAAGTGCCTTGGATGTCGGAGAATAGCGAGACCGAGAGTCCCGCCCATCTGGAGCCAGCCAGCCACGACGGACTGAACGCGGGCGAGGATTACTCGGCCGATGATTATGGGTACGAGGAAGAATTCGCGGGCATGGACCCGGAAAGCAACGACAATAGCAACTTTGAAAACGAGCCTGGCCCCGATCAAAACACCGGCGAGGTAAGTTGACCGTTGGTTTCTTTTTTTTCCCTGGAGCGATCTTGGTTTTTCTTGATGGTGGCAGGCGTGTACGAACGAAGCGGTAGACCTTGATGATGATGAACGATGGGCCCGAGGGCGTGTTGTCCACTCATGTTGTTGAGTATTCGTAGTCACGACTGGGCGTTTCCTTGTTCCTAGGTCCGGCTAGGCTCGTCTGCCCAGGATCCGCCCACCCATGTCCCGGGTCCGGAAACGCCTTCGGGTTTGTCATGTCACATTTGCGGCAAGGCCGTCGTTCAGAAATGGATGTTGGCCCGTCATATGGTCACGCACACGCAGCAAAAGCTCTTTGAATGCGCGCTGTGCGAGCGTCGATTCTCTTTACACGCCTCCGCCCTCCGGCACGCCCGAACGGTCCACAAGGATAGTGGGCAAGCTCCCAAGGACGTGATTGTCAAGGTCGCCGAAGATCCCGACGATCCGCCCTTCTTTCTCGATGATCTGGGCTGATTTCCTCGTGCCATGTCCACGAACTTCCGTTGTTCTTGCTCTTTGTCAGACAACCCAAACCAACCGGCGATATACGCTCTGTTAACGATCCCCATGTTTGTCTCATGATTACACTGCTGCTCGGGTTAGGTGGATGGCTGGATGAATGGATGGATGGGTGGCTGGCTGGCTGGCTCGGGTAGGGTGGCTCTGGACACGTCCGTCGGCCAATGCGGGTGAGCTTGTGAACTGTACTGAGGTGTGTTTCTGATTTCTGCCTGCAGATGCGATCCTACGAAACACCCGTTGAAGGCATTCCAAACTCACAAGCGCCAACGGCATGTCCGGAGTGTGGGAAAGTCATCTCTCGAGCTAGCGACCTCCGACGACATATTCTGACTCATAGCGAAATCAAATTGTATGGGTGTCGCCTCTGCGACCATCGTTCCAACCGCAAATATCTCATCAAGCGACACGTGACGTCTCTTCACAATTTCAGCGAGTTCGATGATATCGACGGCCTGATCCAATCCTTTGACACATGAGGGACCTGCCGTCCATCCATACATCCATTCATTCATTCATTCATTCATTCAAACCAACCAACAACAAGCATCCATCCTACGTTTGCACTAAGCACTTGAGTCAGAAATCGTTTTGAATAAAGATACATCCGTAACGACCTCATTGTGTACCCTTGTATCAGCGTCCTCTCAAGGGATCCGGGACGATAAATTGACTGACGGGCCTGGCTCCTCCTCCTGCTGCTGTTGGGATGATGGATGGATGGCTCGGGGTGATTCTGAAGCGCCTTGGCGTTAACCCAAATTTCTTTCTTCTCATTGTAGTCGACAAGTGAGTACGGGAATATCTTACTCTTTGGATATCAGACCCCAGTCCAGCCCCTCAAGAAGCCCTCGATCAGCAACAACAGCACACCCAACAGCAGCAGCAGTGGTCCGGTGGGATTGAGTAGTGGTGGGAGTGCCGGATCCCAAGCCGGATCTGCCTCCCAACTCCCGGGAAGCGGCGGTCTCCAGGCGCCCTTCTCGTGCTCCTTCTGCGGCAAGAGCTTCCCCTCCCGGTACAAATTAGACAGACACGAGCGGATTCACACGGGCATCAAACCGTTCGTGTGCAAGATTTGCGGGCACGCCTCCAGTGATAAAGATAACCTGCGGAATCACTGCAAGAGCCAACACAACGGACTTGGATTGGAATGAGAATCTGGGACATCACCAAATCTTGACGAAGTAACAGGAATGCCGTCAAGTCTTCATTCGGAATTTGTGCCCTTACACGGAAACTGAGAATGATAAAATAAAGATCTCGATTCAAACTGAACAGACGTAGTACCTTGAATTGCTCGAATGAGATATGTTAGGAACAAACTTGGATCGGCGAAAAAGATGTAAACCTCCCATATAGCGCCTGCCTATTCATACCCTAGTGCTCCAAATCTAATCTTGGCGGTTCATATATGATCTGGAAAAAAACTAATACTCGTTTGTATCCGTCATTTTCGATTGGGAGATTAGTTGGCGATGAACTACCATTGGTTCGAGTTCGTTCCATGGGCGTGCTCCGGAACTGGAGCCAAATTTGAGCTTCATTCTCACGCATTTCTGACCCGTTCCTCATGGGAATCTTTTGTTCCAGGTTCCGCCAGATGGAACAGAGCATAAATGCAAAGTCTGTTGCAAAACATTTCGCCAACACTCAGATCTTCAAAGGCATTGGGTCACTCACACCCTTGAAAAGCCGTACTCGTGCCAATATTGCGGCAAAGGCTTCACGCAAGTGGGCAGTCAATACCGACACGAGAGAAACGCGTGCTCGCGCGGACCCAGAGCCGCATTCTCGTCTCCGGGACAAGACCTGCAAGAGTCCCATTTACCGAATGTTCAATCTCCTTAATTTGACCCTATGATAGTTTCGCTCGAAAATCCGATCAGTCCCAAAAACGTTGAAGCTTAGCATTTCATGAGATTAGAAACCGCTATGCGGTTCGGTCGCAAACACACTGACACTCAATTACATCCTGACCCCCATGTGGATGAATAATAAACATTTCGCAAACCTAAAACGACATTCTCCTTCTTGCGTTAGACATAAAAATTTGATATGATTTGTCATAGGGACATGAGAACTTCAGTACAGAACTATGGACGCGTCAAGCTTCATCCAATGAGCTTTCGCCATGCCATCTAGCTCTTTGTTAACTTATTTTCTTCAGCAATTTCGACACTTTTGATATCACTCGATTGCGCCATATTTAACAATGAATTTGAAAGGCTGCCAAGACTCTGAAGGCCGAGACAAAACATGAACTGTATGTTCTAACGTATGTTATTTTTATTTCTTTTATCTAAGTGACGAAATCCTCTGCCCCGTGATTTACTGCTATCTAGGGCAAGGTGAAAATGTAAAAGATCAAGATAATGAATTTGGATCTTGATTTTCCAACAAAGTCAACCTGAACGCATCGCACTTTTGCCAAATGTCTATCTATTATGCCTTGAATCCAGTCGGAGGGCAGAAGTTCACCTTGGAGAACACTCCCTCTTACCTCGATTCAAAAATGAATGTGAAGTTGTTTTTTTTATATTTTATTACATATCTGCCAATAATAGCACTCGAATTTGATGATTTCATCTTGGTGTCTGCTCAATCATGGCCCACCCTTCATATGAGATTTTTGTTCCAGAACACTTCGCGGGGAACATGGCACACATGTGAAGCGTGCACCATGACCTTCCGTCAACATTCTGATCTCCAGAAGCATTGGGTGACTCACACCCAAGAAAAACCTTACAAATGTCAATTTTGTCGAAAAGGCTTCACTCAACTGGGGAGCAAATATCGACACGAACGGATTGCTTGCTCTCGTAGACCCGATCTGGCATTCTAGTCGAGAATTGTGCAAGACAAGTGGGCATTTCTGATCCGACAGATCTGACAGACAACCAACCAAGCAACTTTTCATCTAAGACCGAGACGTTGATCAAAATATTTCCGTGACCAAGATGAAATCCATTGACCCAACAAATAAATTCCAGGACTTTGTCACGTGTGGATATCTAATTTAAGGGAATATCGGTGGTAGTTAGTCACAGTGTTGACAACAACTATAAACGGTGTCAATCAATTCAAGACATTGCTCTGTGCCTTTGAATAACTCACAGGATTACCGAATTTATGTTCCAAAGGGCGAAGTGCATACCTGTATTATCTCTCTAATTTCTTATCAGCTTCACTCTTCTAGTAATTGTATCACTTTTTAGGGCGGGTGGAAACAGAGGATTGGATAAGCATTCAATTTCAAAGGTGATCAAACAAACCGAGCACACCATTAAGTTAAAAGGTTGCTTTTTTTTCAACGGTATTCTAAACGCCCAAGTGAGGTGTACATTTAACCCTTCACTCGCCCAACATCAGCAGGTACTACTTTGAGTGGACTTTCTCAATCAACAATGAACTTGAAAGAATTTGAGAGAATTTGAAAGCAAAGACGGAACCGTTTTTTTTTTCAATCGCGTTTGTTGTTATGATTGCTATTAAAAGACAAGATTTGACAAAAATACAGAACTTGTTATCGAGACAGTTCGGCGGCGTTGATAACGTATTGTAATGATTGCAATAAAAATGATAATGTTCGCAATAATAATAGTAGTAGTAATAATAATAATAATAATAGCAATTAGTCCAAGTGAGGGAGAAGTCAGGGTTGTTGGTGAAAAGATGGTCACTCTTTAATTGATGATCGTCTTGAGGATTGGAGTTGCTCTCCTTATTTTTCTTGTCGGAACAAGAAATGAGTAGTACTACCAACATTCATTACAAGTCTCTCTCTTTTCATGCCTCTTGAAATATCATCCAGGCCACTAGAAACGGCCTTGTTATGAGATCATTCGACGACAGCGGTGGGGGGGCGGGCGGGTGGCACCCGATGTGTTTCGATCTTCTTGTGTTCATTTCTTTCTGATTCCAAAATGGGATTTCTTTAAAAAGAAGAAAAAATCCGACACACGAAAAACAGCATTTCAACACCAAGAATTGGAGAGAAAGTACAATGGTTGCTATCACAAGGTTCAAAAAAGAACACCAATCTGACAGATGAATGAATGAATGAATGAATGAATTCCCATCGAAACTATCTAAAAGTCAATCTTCTTGATCTCCTTCTTCACTTTGGTCTTTTCCGAAGCCTCCAGAACGGAGAGAGCGTTCTTGATTGAATGGAAAATGAGATTTTTCACTTGCAACTTGTCCTCGGCCACGGGTTGAGACTCGGGCAGCTTCCGAAGGTCGCGAAATAATTGGAATGTGTGCGAGAGATTCTCAGGGGACACGAAGTCCAACGAAATCGACATCGAGTTGTGGATGTGTCGAGCCTGGAAATGGAAATGGAACAAGAAAATCAATATTTGCCAACTACCCACCTATGTACAACTCAACACATAACTCGATTGTTGACCTTATTCACAAGAGTCCACAGAGGACTTTCAAACTGTCCTCCCAGTCAGAAGGATAGAGCAAGACAAATTACCTGACAGGGGGATCCGGCGGGAATGAACACGGCATCACCATGGAACTGAAGAATGGTACAACATACCACGTTGTACTCGTCTGCCAAGGTTTTCCTTCGTCGAGCGCAAAGATACTGATCGCCTTCATAGATGGGATCAAATGACGAGTCGAAATGACCTTTCTTCTTGCCCGTCTCTTTGGAGTGACGTTCGCGATTCAAGAAATCTCGAATCTTATCTGCATCTGCCGGATGATAGACATGCCAGATGGCGCCGAGCAATTCGCTCTTCTCCAGGATGCGACTTTTGGACTCGTCATCCAGCACGTCCATTCGCTGAAGGAGTTGCACCACGTTTTGAGGAGTTGTCTGAGCGGCGGTGGACACGTTCAGAAGAATGTTCAGCGAATCAGCCAATTCAAAGTGGAGCTCCACGGTGCCTTTGCTCTCGTGGTCCGAATTGGTTCCAAAGCCGTAAGTAAAACAGGGCCTGGGTCCCAAATCCGACCGGACAAAGACGTCAGGTAAGCTGGCAGCAGTGTTGAGCATGGCGTGTCGCCCCGTGTAGGAGGTTAGGGGCAAGTGCTTCATCAGGTCCGAGGTGTGTTCGGGCAAGGCCTCCATGAATTCATCTCCCATGGGTGGCCAGTCCTGCAGTTTAAGAATGGACGTCTCGGATGAGCGCTTCGAGTGGTCCGAGAATCCGGTCCAGAACTTGGCCAAGTCCGGCATGCTTTGCACTTTGCCCGAGGTCAGATTGATCACAGCCGTCTCATTATCGGAATGCTCAGCGAGAAAGTACTTGGGGCACCACAAGCTCTTGTCCATGTCGGCAATGGACTTGGAGATGACCACGGGCGAGCCGTGTTTCCACATTTCTTGGAACATGTCCAGGGAAAACGAATCCTCGGCTTTGGACTCGAGTCGTAGTACTCGGCCGTGATCCATCCAGGAGTGATCCACTTCCGAGTGGAACAGCTTGCTGTCACTCACCTTATGCCACGTGACCGACTCCACCACTTGGTTCCTCCAGCGAGACTTGCAGTTCTTTTCTGAGGGCAGTGAGAAGTATTTGAGCTCTTTGGGCTGGCCATTATGGGCCCCGTTGCCGTTCTCTTTCATGGACTTTTCCACCGCCTTCGAGATAATATCTTGCATGGCTAGCTCACTTCCTCCGTTGGCTTTGAGGTCGTCTCCATTGGCGAAGTCTTCCTCCTTGATCTCTTCAAAGTTCTTCCCGTTTTCTAAGCAGGCCGTCAGGCTACTGGATGACGCGATGAGCTTGCTGGACACCTCATCTAAAGCACTTCCAGCAATGATCTGCACAAATATGAGTTTCTCAAGGTCGTGGCAAGAGCTGTTTGTGCACAGAAGCCAAGAGAACTCGTCACGATCCTTTTCGTTGCCACCCCAAGACCTCAGATTCTCTTTGTTCTTCCGACCTCGATAGCAATCGAGACAGACCACAAAACCGCACTTGCAACACGCCCAATGATAGTTGAATAGCGTGGCATCACACACGTCGCACATTTCCCGTACACCTTGAACTACCCGTTTCCAGGCCACGTCTTTCTCCACGGAGGTGTTCACATTCTTGGCCTCTTCTTCTTGTCGTATGAGCAATTCAAAGTCGGCTCTCAGATGAGAGATGAGGTAATTCGCTTGTTGGACGGTCAACTTTTCCGGGGCATTGTCCCAAGATGCTCTCCAAATGTCCAAGTCATCTTCTCGAGCATCCTTGGGATCACAGAAGCCCGCCACACTGAGCATTGCCGTCTTCTTTGAGTACTTGAGCCGTCGGAAGGCGTAAAAGCGGCAAAAGATGTTGGGCATCTTCTTGTTCCGCTGACTTTGGGTCCATCGACACTCCCGACATTTGGCCAGTTTGGGGGCGACCTGATAGCAGGACGCGTCTTGGAGGAAGCGTTCACCCGTTTTCTTCAGGGTCGCAGTGGAAGGCCTTTGAAATGGGTTGATTGATCGCAACTTGGCCTTGGGCTCGTCCCGTCTCGATTCTTGGGCTTCCGTCCCCGCTTTTTGGCCGGCTCGGTGGCTTTAACCGACTTCCGGGACGATTGGGTGGCAGTGGTCGAGTCCGAATCTTTGCCTTCATCGCTCAGATCTTTCTCACTCTCCGAGAAGCTCTCGTTTTGGTTCGCCTTTTTGGCCACATCAGATTTGGTGGATCCACCATGCTTTCCCCATGGTATCTTTGTGCCTGGTCGGCTTCCTTTACCGGAGGAATTACTATTGTCGTCAGTTTCGGATGAGCTCGAGGACTCGCGAGATTTTTTCGGCATGGATGGAGAGGAGGCATGGCCGTTGGCCAAAGGCAAACCAGAGGCTGATTTGACGGCCTTCCGCCCTCTTTGGGGCTTTGACGACGTGGAAGAAACCTGTGAGAGAGCAGGGGACGGAGTCGCCCGTGCTGTGCTGGGTTGGGGCGTGGGCGGACCAGACGAGCTTGGAGCCACATCGTTCGTGCCCTCGTACGCCGCAATCCAGGCCTTTTTCAACTTGTGCACGTAATAATCTCTGGAAAAGCTGCTATTGGAATCATCTCCGTTCGAATCAGGAACAGGCGTCGGAGTTGGAGTTGGGGTTGGAGTTGGGGTTGGGATGGGGGCTGTCGATCCGTTCGTCAATTCCTCAGGCTCTGCTTTTGCTGGAATCGTCTTCTGAACCTTCTTGGGCGGCACTGATAGGTCTTCTGAAGACTCGTTGCAGGCTTCACTGGAACCAGACCTCTTCTTGGGCGCTCCCAAGTCTAAAGGTTGATCTGACGGTGGAGTCGTCACTAGCAAGCTTGATCTAGCAGATCCACCATGAGCTGGGGGAGGTTTTGAGTTGACGCTACGCAAGGGCTCGTCCTTCAGATGGTGCAAAGGTTGATTTCGAAGCAGAGGTGGTTGTGGGAAAGTGCCCGTTGGTTTAGCTGGTAATGATTCGGGTCTGGAAGGTGGACGACCGGAAGATGAGCTCTTGCTGCTGTGGTTTTGTCCAGGGCTTATCACATTTCTGGCATGCGACGGTGGGGCTGAAAAAGCGACTGGATATGGCGCTGGAGAAGTCTTTGGAATGTAGCCTGGGTGAGCACTGACGTTTCGATGTGGACTAGATCGAGCTTCTTGGGTGGCGCTCGGCGGTGGGTGATTTCCCCCGGGACTATGTGAGGGTGGAAATCCAGGATATCCATGACCGTGCTCCATGGGGTGTTTGTAATGGGAGCCACCGGGCAAGGGTCCACCCACAGGGCCCGCTGCAGTACGAGGAGGGTATCCCTTCATTTGAGCGACGGCCCCATGGTGTGCATATGAGGAATGCAATGACAATGAAGGATGTTGACCCATCTCTCTGTGCATGCCCAGAGGAGGTCCTGGCAAGACTTCTTGTTTCACTGGCTTGCCATAACCCCGATGAATCGAAGGACCACGCTCTGCAGGGTGACTTGAAGCTAATTGAGCGGCTGTCGCACTACTACCCGCAGCTGCCGCCGCAGCGGCCCGTTCGTGAATAGCTCGAATGTATTCCTCTTGACGTCTTCGTTCGAATTCCTCCAACTTGCGCTTCCTCTCTTCGGCTTGTTGATAAGCCACGGCTGATGGCGATGCACCGTTCGCCACTCCTTGTTTGCCCAATCCAGTCATCCACGGGCTTTGAGGAGGAGGATTTCCACTCATTTTCTGAAGTTAAAAAAAATTCTCACTTTACACAACTGCAATCCTCAGCGCCGCAATCTACAACGATCTAATCCCAAATCCCACTTGGCCCCATTCCGTGGTAACAAAAACAAGCAAATATAGTAATCTCGTCTCGTGAACTAACTACTCCCCAAAGATTACTGCCGAGTAAGTACTATTCGACACGCTGGTGAGGTGCTTGCGACACCACGCATAAACAAATCATCGTACAATTTCACGTGTCGAGGACTGACCTGATGTTGATAGACGCCATATCTGGGATCAATCATTCCTGGACCGTGCGATCCCCCTTGCGGAACACCCACGGAACCAACACCAGCACCACCATTGCTGCCACTACTGTTACTACTTTTGCTACTGTTCTTGAAATGAGCAGCAACTTGAGAGGGTGGTTGTTGCTGATGATGATGATTGTGGTGCTGGTGTTGGTGCTGGTGGTGGGCTTGGCGATGTTGGTGATGTTGTTGTTGTTGCTGCTGTTGTTGTTGTTGCGTAAGCTAAGAGAAAAAGACGAAACGGGGATAGTAGAATAAGGCTCGTTAAGTGTACTCGAGTTAACGTACCACATCGAATATTAGTTACTACTAAGCATTACTGCTAGAGTTAGCGCAAGCGGTACGAAGTTCATTCATCAAGCAAGCAGCAAAAAGGCAAGAGGTAATACATTAACTAGATCCCAGGGTTTTTGTCATTGATCAATCAAAAGTTCCGAATCCATTTGAATAGGTCATTATTAATGTTATGCAAATCGTATTCAAATGGTCACAGGCTTAGAAATATCAAGAAAGCATCTAAAAAATACAAGACATGTTTTGGAAGACATTGGAAACAACTTGCATTTGTTGCATTTCACACTCTCTCATCAATGACCGCCATGTTTCTTTCAGAAGCTCGTGCTAGTGCCCAAACTACTTCATGGCTCTAAGTACTACCCCACTCTCTACATGACAGACAGTTGCGTCGTTCCTTGTAGACCATGGCAGTAAAAAGAAAACGCTCAGCAGCTGATGAGACCATGTGAGGACACATGTGAGCAGCTCCAAAGAACGTATGTGTCCTTCACTTTTGCAATAGATTGCCTTGTATCTCCACACTACGTACATAGAATGGAATGGAGTAACGTAGCGTAGCATAGCATAGCGTAGCAGAAAAAAAAGAACGGATGGTTGCTAGCTTTGGTGTGCAGAGAATGTGCAAGAAGTCCTTGAATCTCGTCAAAGAGGGCAGTAGCACACCTCCATCCACCTGTCGGGACAGGTTATCATAGAGGTGACTTGGAAACAGGAATCTGAGACATCGCTATGTTTCAGGGAAGACCACGCACGCTCGAAGTGAATGGCCCTGAATCAGGTTTTTTCACCTTCCACTACTGCAACCACCACTAACTAATACTCTTTCCTTGGCATGGAAAATACAGGCCTTGATCGAGTCTTGAGTAATTGCTTTTCAGAGGTGAATACAGCTCAAAACGCTATGAATACACCCTAGTTAGAGACAGAGTAAAGACCGCTCTGACGGATTCAAAATACAATACAGCTAAGTACAGCTAATTCATGAACTACGTAATTGCCCGAGATCAAGCTGCTTCTCACCTTTTTCGCTATTTCCATGCTCTTCACGAAGTGTTGTTCCACGGCTTCCGCAGCCAATTTTTGATCACGAATTTCCCGCTCTTGCCGTTCCCGTTCTTCTCGTTGTTGTTGCTGTTGTTGTTGTTGTTGTTGAGCTCGAGCTTGCTGTTCCAATTGGATCCGATGCTCCTTAACAACGCGTTCTTGTTCCTCTTGTTGTTGACGTCGCAAACGTTCATTTTCCTTTCGCTCCCTGAAACACAACGGACAAGAAAAAATCAGATCTCTTCCCCACTCTATCGTCCAGACGAAGTATGATGGTTCAAGTACTTTTCAGAGAGGATGCTGATAGCATCGAGGAGCAAGTCTAGCATTTTGGCGCACACATGTACACATACAACCACAATAACAATCCTAATCGGATCTTCCCATGTCGTCGATTTCCAAGTCTGTCACTGATTGTTTCACTTTCGAGTGAACACGATTTTCCTGCCGAGTTCTTGGCAATTTGACAACGGATAGCGGATGGAGAGTTAACACACTCGCTCTGCGATTTCACAACAGGGTCACGACACGTTCAACAAACGGCACCTATTTTAGATCAGCAGACCCACAAACGTCTAAAGTTCGGAAAGAACAAGACCTAGAGACCTAGAGCCAAAAAAAGGAATCATTCAAGATCCATTCTTCCCATTGTGGTAACAATCAGAAGCATCGAGCACTGTGCATATAAAGATCATCGTCATCATCGTCGTCATCATCATCTTATCACTAGGAAACACATCCGCTTGGTGAGCAGAAACAACAACATATCGCAAACTATGTCAGCCAAACACTCCAAGACACTTCGCTTCTATATCCCAGAGGGGAAAACATTTCTCAAGAGGCTCCCAAACGAGTTTGGTGGATAACTTTTTCCTCAGAAGTTTCGCAAGCAAGTTAAATACAGCGAAGAGTGGCAAAGAAGTTGCAAACATCTGAACGGACACAATCACTGATCAGACTACTTCTGCTACCATCACTGTGTAAGCAACCCACCATCATCCGTCCCATAAAAACCAGGATTGCGAGAGGGCACGCGAAGAATGCCATTTCAAAAGCACAGGTATCTATGTAAGTACAAGACCAGAACCCACCAACCAACCAACCAACCAACCAAGCAACCAAGCAATCAACTAACCTAGCTAGCTATCTACCTACCTACCTACCTACCTACCAACCAACCAACCAACCAACCGTCCAACCAAAAATCAAGCGTGCAATCCGTATCGTTCGTACAAACCTGTCCGAGCGCCCTCTACCAACATTCTATCTTCAGAAAGACTCCTCAAGTTGAGGAAGGGAAAATTGCTGAGAACTCCTTCCCTTCCCTTCCACCAGGAGCAAGCTTTTTATCATATGAAGTACCAGGCACGATAGACAGTTAGACAATGTGGAGTTGGCCACGTTGGATGAATCATGGAGACTGATGAAAGTAGTCACGCGAAGCACCCTCGCATACGATGCAAGCACACACTCTTGACCTCGAAAAACTCCTACAAGGACAGACCCACCAAGCATCACTTGGCGATTGATTGGAGGAGAAGATGCGATTCAACCCTACACCACATACATGTCTAAAGATACTCGATAACGGTGGGACTTTGATCACGCTCTCATTTGGGAGAGTAACAGGGATCTCTACTTTCAAAGAACCTCAAAAATCCCGCTCGAGTGGGTTGATGGACACATATTTGGTCCTCTAGAGCTCGGTTCCAAGGAAATCCAGAAAAACATTTCAAACGAACCCAAATCAAAAATACTCTATTTGTATCCATCACCGGAGAGATTCGAATCCACCTCGCTAAGTGCATTTCACGTGTCATGTTGGTTCAATGTACTCTTATTTCAAGGGAATGTTGGGAAAATCCTGCCATTCTACTTACTGCACAATAGTTCATTTCATCTCTCCTGATGAAGTACCAAATGGTTCGGAATAAAAGGGAGGGTGATTCACGGGAAAGAAAATTGGATTGGCTCAAGGGGTGGATCAGATTAGCAAAAAACTCTTTGCATGAGTCATTCCAACTCTCCCTGGATCTCTCAAAGAGACATGGACTTTTGTTATCTTAGTGTTAACGTTAAAGGTCAGGAATGAGGGAGGGCCGTACCCAAAAGTAATCTCGAGTGCGAAACTCAAAGTTTCTGTTTCATGTTTGGGAACGAGGACATCGTAAGGAGGCGTTCGGCATTCCAAAGGGGAAGGAAGGATTCAATCTTGGATGAATTGAGGTTACTCGGGAGAGAGAGAGAGAGAGAGAGAGAGAGAGAGAGAGAGGAGAGAGAGAGAGAGAGAGAGAGAGAGAGAGAGAGAGAGAGAGAGAGAGAGAAAGAGAGTACCACATGCACAGGGGTGATGCAATCACATCAGAGCTAGGGGGAAACGATAGGGCTTTTTGCATGCTGAAACCGCTTCTGTCGAAGGACATCCGAAGTGCAGACTCCCCTCCCTCGCCTTCATCTTTGACATATTTGTCTTCTCCATAACCCTCCCTTCCTTCGTCTTCATAATAGACCTAAATGTTTAGATGACGAGCAGAAGGTGATGCTCTTTCCCGCTCCATTCTACGACCGATATCACCAGACGAGGTAGCGATCGAGGAGATGGAGGTGGAGGTGGTGATGAGCCACCCTCCTCTACCTTGGCATAACTCTCCACGGCAGAGTTCGGGGGAGGGAGGCGGGTATATCGAGGGAAGGGTCCATGTTGCAAAATGGACTGGATCACGTAGAGGGGAGAGCCAACTCGTTTCAAAGGAGGGAGATTCAAGCAAGTAGGCCTTGGTTAGGGAGGGTGACATGGCTTGGAGGAGGCGGAGGGAGAAAGGGGGATCCGATTCGAGATGCCATACATCACACAATGAGAAGACGGGGGAGGAAACTCCCGTCCCCGTTTGGCTTGTTATTCGGCACATTTTTTGATCATTTCCTTCCTCCCCTTGGTCTTATATAGAGACCTAGGAAAGAATGATCTGGACTCGTCCACCTAGGTACTATTAATATTATGTTTGGTACCTCGAGCCTCAGCAAAATGGCATGTTCTAGTGGCAGTGTGTCAATTTTCAAGAGTATGACGAATTTTAGTTTTAATGTGGATGATAGTGGCTTTCAAGGTGCAAAGGCAGTAGAAAGTACTCTCTACCTCATAGCTATGAAATATACTTCATATGAGTAATAACTCATTCCTCATCCACAACAGATTATGAGTTGGCTAATAGGTCCCAAATAGAGAAAGGATTTTTATGAGACTTCTATACATCATTGTGCGATTATGGGTTTGCATTTATAAGAAGGAATGCTCTTGAAACCGAATTTATGTCGAAAGAAACGTCAAAAAATATGTCTGGTTCATCAAATCCAAGGACACTAAAGCAAGGAAACGCCACTTTTTAGTGATCGCCAAACCTTTCCCGCCAAGTAATGCCTAAACTTTTACTGCTGGAATTTGTCATGTCAATTAGTGGCATAATAATATATAAACAAAAAATGTGGCTAATGTCATTCTATACCGATTGATGGTATGAGCTTATAAACCAGCATGAATTAGTACTTATAAGTATTGGAGGAGAAGATGCGATTCAACCCTACACCACATACATGTCTAAAGATACTCGATAACGGTGGGACTTTGATCACGCTCTCATTTGGGAGAGTAACAGGGATCTCTACTTTCAAAGAACCTCAAAAATCCCGCTCGAGTGGGTTGATGGACACATATTTGGTCCTCTAGAGCTCGGTTCCAAGGAAATCCAGAAAAACATTTCAAACGA